>NW_018241782.1:43878-44608 GCF_001263595.1 Phalaenopsis equestris
TGGGTAATGAAATTTTGAAATAAGTACAAAACTAAACATTATACAAACACAATATTTCACTAACACATCCACAATACTAAACAAAAAACAATTACAACTAAAATGCAAATAAAAATCACATCACATTACAATTCAAAAAGTACTAATCAACATCTATTGTACTACACATGCAAATTTCAACTATCACACTTAACATTTAAGAGAATAATTAAAAATTATCTAATTACAAGATAAAAATGAAAGTACAAATAAACAAATATCTGTCTCTATTACAAAAATTTCAAAAATAAAAGTAAAAGTGCATCAATTATTATCATATGTCAAAATCCCAAACTATATCTTCGTCTCCCTGGTCAGCAGATGGATTGGGCTGATACTGAGTATAACAGGAACATTCAGAAAATGTAACATCAGGCTCACCTCTGTAATGCCGGGCCTGAGTTTCGTAGTAAGCTATCTCAAAATCAGAAGCCTCTGTCGGTACTCACTATTGTAATCATGTCTACATTCTAAGACCCCCAATTCTTTCATTTATTAGCTCTATAATTTTTCACTGTAAGGTCAACTCATTCATTAAACCAGTCAGGGTAGGGGAACTAGAAGAAGGAAGGTCATAACTAGTTGAGGGGATATCTCTACTAGTAGAAGGTTCTTGACTCCTACTCCCAGATCTCCACTTCTCATAGGATTCATATGTTTTCAAATTAGCTTTACTAATGGGTTTCATAGG
>NW_018241782.1:54139-62730 GCF_001263595.1 Phalaenopsis equestris
GCCGGCGGGCCTTCTAAAATATTTAATCTGGAGTCTCGAGAAAATCTCGCCGTCGGCGCCGTTAGGCTCACCGTCGGTGCCCTAGTTCAAATCTTCATATTTTGGTGCTTTTCACTCCAAATTCGCTTCTTTTTGCATCTTTTTGCTCCAATGACCATAATTTATCATTCCTGCAATAAAACATCAAAAATACCCTTTTTTAAAAGGCAATATCATCAAAATCAGTGTAAAATAGGTAAGAAAATCTCAACATATTTTCCTTTGGTCAAATATCTTCATCCATAGATCTTCGACTCTCAAATGGCGTAAATTGAGGGCATGTAGGAAATTCAATTGTATGGTCTCCTTTTATGAATTTCACTAATGCCTCGTCATAATCAGCATCTTAGTTACTCTTCCTTCTGAAAAAATCACTCATATGATCAAATTTGTTTTCCATATCTTCCATATGATACTGCAACAAGAACAAATTATTCTAGTGTTCCAAATATCTCTCACTCAACATAACCCATAATCCTGATGAAGGTTTAGTAGTAGTGGAAGTAGAATGTCTAGAAGTAGAAGCAGATGTTGCACCTTGAACTCTATCTCTAGGTCATCTATATACATCAACATTAGCCTTCCTAATTGGCTTAAGTGGCTTCAGCTTCTCTTCTAAATGTTCAAACATAACTCCAAAGTCTTTGCAAATAGTAAATATCAAAGATGGAAATCCAAAACCCGAAGTCATACTAGCTCTCCAAGAAGAACTAATAACATCATAAATAAGAGAGCCCACACCGATAGGTTTTCTTTCTTGAATGCAGTAATTTAAAAGAGCTCTTTCTCTAGTTACTTTACTTAAATGATTCGAAGGAAAGAGGAGATTAGAAATAAAATAATGTCATGCCTTTGAAGTTGCATTGAGCTTGGAAGAAGAAACACTTACCTTACAATCATTTGGAATCTTCTAGGCTCCACGACCATCAGTCAAATATGCCATGATTTGATCCAACTTTGCCTCAAATGGAATCTGAATAAAAACAATCAATCTCATGCGACAGACCATATATCACATTAATCCTGTCAGCAGTAAACTCTACTCATCTTCCTTGAACAAACACTTTGTTATCATCAACTTCAGGTAAATTTACATAAAATTCTCTAACCACAACGATGATGACAACAATAGTAAAGTAACAGAAACTCTCCCATTGAAGTGCCACAATAATATTCTCTATAGCTCCACCAGGTTAATAAAAACTTCTCTCCTCAATAAAATTTCTCAAAGAAGCAAATTCGTTGCAATGAATTTACGCATTTAAACTGACAAATTTGGCACCATCATAGGATTCTTTAGCCTTTTCTTTTCTTTGTCTTAGGAACCATCTAAAAAAAATTTGAAGAAAATTCCAACAAATTTCAAAATCAAGAAAATAGGCTTTTGATCTCGAGAATTTGATATAGTTGTGTAAAAATTATATAGTTGACTCCTCTATGCAACGATGCCAAAAGCTTGATACAATATTTTATAATTTATAAATTTAAGCAATTAATGTTGGGATTCTACGCAAGTATACATATCGTTATCATGTAAAAATGGACTTTCTATTTAAGCCCCAAATATCAAATGCGGGAAGAAGATATCTCTCACTTTTCTCCTTCTCCAACACTCTTACAAAAACTTTCACATTAAATCTCACCACACGAACTCTAAACTATAAAAGAACAGTCACTAATGGACTCCAATATGGTGGTAGAATGAAAATGGATTATGAGAATGACAAAAATAGAGCATGGTGGAACATCTTGGAGTGAAAAGGAGTCACTTTCCAGATGAATTTCGGCCCCAAATAAAGCCCAAGGTTGGTTCTCCAAGACGTGCCTCCAAAAACACTTCAAAAATCATCCAAATACATCGAATCTTCTAAAAACGAGGGCTGAACCATCTTTGGCACCGCCAGCACTAGTTGACGCCGTCGGCGCTGAGTAAAAATTTGAGCTGTTATGTTGTTCTACGCCGTCGGTGTGGCCCTTGGAACGGTCGGCGCTGATTACTTCTTCAAAAATGTAATTTTGAGTCTAAATTCCATCCTTTTTGCTTTAAGTCTTAAAAATCAATAACCTGCAAGAAAATATCAAAATACCTTCCATTGAAGTGCAATATCACAAAAAATAAGTATAAAATATGGGTCTAAAAATGCATATATTTTTCGTGTATCAAAATCCCCCAAACTTACATGTTACTTGTCCTCAAGTAACTCCTCTACTGTATAAGAATATTTGAAGAAAATTCCAACAAATTTCAAAATCAAGAAAATAGGCTTTTGATCTCGAGAATTTGATATAGTTGTGTAAAAATTATATAGTTGACTCCTCTATGCAACGATGCCAAAAGCTTGATACAATATTTTATAATTTATAAATTTAAGCAATTAATGTTGGGATTCTACGCAAGTATACATATCGTTATCATGTAAAAATGGACTTTCTATTTAAGCCCCAAATATCGATTCCAAGGGGAAGGTTGAAATGATAAATTTACTAGGAAATTCACAGAAAGTCAACACAAAATTACTGTCACTAATTTTGAATGTTGAGATATATCAGAACTAAATTATTTAACTAATAAAAAAACTGAAATACCAAGTTTAAATAGTAACTACTAAACTACTAAACTATGTTTATGTGATGAAGATTTCTTATATGAAAAAGCATCTTTCCCATACAATGAGGTTTTGATAAAATGAAATGAGATAAACAATTCAATTATGTATTATGCCAACTAGGAACAATTTTAATTCTCTACCCTAATACAGTTTTATAGAAAATCATTGGCTAATCCCAAGTCTAGTACCTAAATTCGTGGTTAGGCTAGGAGGATACTGACTCCCACTCCAAAGCTCCCACTTCCCTTCATCTGATGGCTAACTCTCGCTTTAGTTTTTAAACACTAAGACCAAATTGAGCATTTTAGTCTGTCACCCTAAAGGTTCTCCAATTCTACACCCAACAAAGTATATTTCCTTATTTATTTGCACTTAATTCCATGAACGAAGTTCTCCTTCATGGAATCAAATGTGATCCTCACTCTGTTGTAGAACTCATACTTAATTTCTTGGATCATATGTTTCACCACATATTTTAAAAATTCAATTATCCAGATCGAAAAGTAAATTAAGTTCGGAGTTGAAAAATCATCACAATTTATTTTATATTTTAATATTGGCACATCCATATTATCTTTTCATTTCACTATATCTCAAAGTAGGGAGAAAGATAAAGTAAACTACTCAGGCTTCATAAGAAAGATACAACAAAACACAAATTTTCTATATAAAAGAAAGCTCATACAACACTAATAAACAAAAAACACTTATCTAAAACTCTTTCTCAAAGCAAATCCCTTGTAGCCTCTTCTAAGAAATGTAGGAAGAAGAAATCTCTCACTTTTCTCCTTCTCCAACACTCATAGAGAAGAGTTCACACTTAATCTCACAACAAAACTCTAAATTATAAGAACAATGGACTCTAAATTGTTGTAGAATGAATAATGGAAGAATGTGTTGCGTGGAAGGTTGAATGGAGGAGATGAAATGGCAGGAAGAGTCCCTTTTTTAATCAATTGTGACCCCAAAAAAATCCTAGAGTCAGTTCTCCAATAGGTGCCTCCAAAAACTCTTCAAAATGCATCCAGATTCATCGAATCTTCTAGAAATTGGGGCGCTGTCGGCGCCAGTGTCTCGTAATTAAATTCAATGCTCTCTGTCAAATGACGCCGTCAAAACTACTTCTGGCTCCAGCGCCGACGACGCTGAACAAATTTCAACTTCTTCATTTTTTCTCCAAATTTCATCCTTTTTGCTTCATTTTTGCTTAAAGTCCTAAAATTCAACAACCTGCAAGAAAATATAAAAATACCTTCCATTAAAGTGCAATATCACAAAAAATAAGTATAAAATATGGGTCTAAAAATGCATATATTTTTCGTGTATCAAAATCCCCCAAACTTACATTCTTTAGCCTTTTCTTTTCTTTGTCTTAGGAACCATTATAAGAATATTTGAAGAAAATTCCAACAAATTTCAAAATCAAGATGAATTTAACTTCTAGATTTCCATATCTCAGTCTAATAAATACAATAGCATAACTTAATAAAAATTAAAAACAACTCCAATTAATATTAAAGGTATAAGAATATTTAGCAATCAAGTCTAGGATTTCTGTTTCACTATTCTTTTCAAGAAAAATTGCAAATTGCCACATTAAAGTCACTTAAAGTATTCATATGAAAAAGAAATTCATAAGAATTTACTAGTAGATAAACTTATACTCAAATAAAAGTTTAGAAAATGTAGCAAGCATTCTTTTTTAATTTGGTTCAAGTGAAGCCAATTTTTAATTAGGCATCTCCTCAAGCTTCTCCCCACATTTTTTCTTTTCTTTTTTTTCTTTTCTTTCTTTTTATAAGTGAGGATTGCTATATCTCGATAGGCTTTAATGATTTTGAACTTCACTATCCTCTTCTTAAAGTCAAAAACTTGTCACATTTCTTCACTTAACAGATTTATATTTTCTTAAAAATTTCATAAAGTTTAATTCTTTTCTTTTTACATGAACCTTTAAGATTTTTAATATTTCAAAAATGCAATTTTCTTTACTTAAAATAAAAAAACATAGTCTTTTTCTTTTATATAAAATATAAACATAAATATAGTTATCCAAAGTTAACCCCTAATACCAAAGGTTATGTTAAATGTAAAATTTTTGAATATATAGCTAAGTGAGGACAAATAAAATTAAGTTTCTTTCTTTAAAAAGGAATTTTTCTTTCACCCCCCCCCACTTAAATTTTTAAAAGATTTTAAATGAAGAACTGAAAAATTAAGTCTGAAAGAAAACATTGAATACATAAAGAAAAGACAAACCTGTTGAAGGTTCTAATTTTTCAAATTTAACTCTGAAATATTGTTGGTGCTACTTGCAGGTGCTAATATAAAAAGCTATAAAACTTAAACATTAAATTGCGCATAATACATAAAAAATTTGCTGAGAAAGAGTCAATTACATCACATTTAACAAAATATTGAAACTAACAACATACTAAACTAAATTTTAAAAATGAAAACAATTTTACAAACTATAGTTCACGACTCAACATAACAACAAAACAGAGTCTGACAATCTAACAAACAGTCTCAACAATATAGCAGAAACAAACAACACAATAACAAATTACAATCAAACATAACTAGAAGAAATTAGATCACCAATCATCATCATCTTCTTCATCTACATCCACATTATGCTGCTGATATGGAGTAAAAACAGGGTGAGTAAAAAATTGAACTGAATGATCACCCTTTAAGTATCTCATCAACACATCGTCATAAGAAGCATCATATTTGAACTTTTGTTGTATCAAATCATCAGTGTGAGCATTTTTGGTATCCATGTTTTGCAATCTATGATGCATTCTTAAGATATCTCCCTGCTGGATCATCATCTGGTCTAAAAGTTCTCTATTAGTAGGGTCACTAGAAGTAGGGGTCCTCGAAGTAGAAGAAATATCTTTGGTCTTACTCTCAGATCTCCAATCAACATGAGATTCATATGTCTTTATATTGGAAGGCTCAATAGGTCTTAGAGGCTCAATCCTCTCTTCCACAGTTCTAAAATCAACTCCTGCATTTTCACAGAGTGTAAAAATAAGTGCAGGGTGTGCCAAACCACCCGTGGTCTCTCCTAAGTTAATAGATCTAGTGTTCATATAGATAATAAAGCCTAAATTTATCCTCATCACCCGCTTAATATATAAGTTCAGGATGGCTCTATCCTTGGTCACCTCACTATGATGATTTGTAGGAATCATTCTTTCAGAAATAAAGTAGTGTCAGGCCTTAGATACTACATTAAGCATAGAAAGAGGGAAATTTACTTTAACACCATTGTTGACTTTCCAGGTCCCTCTTCCATCAGTAAGAAAAGAATAACCTCATTAACCTCATCTAAGGCTTCATTAATAGCAGAAAATGATTTGTACTGGCAACTATAAACATCTTCCAATTGATAAAACTAATTAATTTTAGTTGGAGAAAACTACACCATTATTCCAAGAATAAAGAATAAAAACAAAATCATCAGAAGGTTCAGTAAAATTGGCATAGAATTCCATTACTACACCAAAAATCACATCGGCAGTAAAATAACAGAAATTTTCCCACTACCGAGCATTGATCAGTCGCTCGACTTCTCCTCCCAGATTTTTAAAACCACGATATGGAAATACTTTTTTATGCTCAAGTAAACTATTGAATCGAGCACTAGCCCTGAAGCTAACAAATTTTTGTTCATCATAATCTACATTTCTTTTTTCCTTTGCTCGTTCTTGGTGCCATGGGAAATCTAGAGAAAATTCAAAAAAAATCGAATAAAGTCCAAAAATTTTGCAAGTCACAATGTAAAACACTTTAAACTTAAATCAACTAAGTAAGAGTTCTTCACACAAGGATTTTCTCAAAATCTATAATCAAATTTTAAAATTTTTTGATCTAGGCAATGTGAGATAAATCCTTGGTGAAAATAAAAAAAATTTTTAACTCAAAGTGTAACTCTTACCTAGAGAAGATGAAATCCAAAGTTCCTTTGCCTTAAAATCACCTCAAAATGCAAGCCCTAGGTGCAAAAATCGAAGGTGGAAGGTGATTCAAAGGGTAAAAATGGAGGTTTACGGTAAAAATCATGAATTTAAGGAGTTAAAGGCTATTCTCGGGTCGAGGGCAGCGTCGGCGCCCATGCCAGCGTCGTTTGCACCCATGCTAGCGCCGTCGGCGCTGAACGCCTAAAATTCTTTTTTAATTTTTTTCAATTTTCAATTTCCTTCTAATTTTCTCCAAAGTGTTTTTAGTATTTCTAAACACAAATTTTTTTCTAACAATAATTGACAAAGAAACATTTTCACAAACAATCATTTTGACAAATAACAACAAACTAACTTTTATATATGAAAATACACTTTTACAAACACATTTTTCTAATTAAACTTTCACACATACTAATCAAAAAAATTATAAATCAGCATTGAAATCAAGCCACAACACTAAACGCTGACACAAAACTATACACACAATCAAAGTCCAGAATTTTAAAGCAAAGCAAACTAAGGGTCCGTTTGGGGCAGCTTATAAGTGCGGACGGCGCTTTCAGAAGGCCGCACTTTTATAAGTGCGGGTCGTACCGTTCGGTTTGTGTGTTTCGCCAGCTTATCTGAAACTACGTTTGGGTTTTTACACTAAACGCAGGCCGCGGGTCGACCCCCGCGGCCGGCCTGCGGGCCGCGCTTCAGTCCTTTTTTCTTTAAACATCCACACTAATCCCGCTTCAAATGTTCCAGTATGATCAAAATTCTCTTTCATCCTCCAATCTAGGTGATCAAAAAGGTACTTAAGGTCTTCTATTGCATTCGTAATACTTTAAAGTTCTCTTTCAATTTCCTTCAATTTCTTTTAAACAACAAGTGAACTTCCAACAGTTGGTGGTGTGGCATAAATGGAGTTGAAGCATGTGATGAGTGATCTAAGGTAGTATCTAATGCTTCATTCCCATTCCAAACATAACTATCATCAATAAGAATCATGGGCTCCCAAGGTAATAAAACTTTTTCCCAACTTTCATATGGAACTTGGGATTGACTGCAAAGTAGGAAAATTGTGAAAGGATGCCCAAGTCCATAAATTTGTCCATTCATAATAATACCCATAACAGATGTAAAACCATAAAAGATTTAAATATGATAGATCCTATATCAATGGGTTTTTTTATTTGAATGTAATAATTCAAAATAACACTTTCTTTGGTGACTCTACTAATCTTAATGGTAGGGAGTAATTTTGTAGAAATGAAGAAATGCCACTGCTTCGATATTGAATTAAGCAATGAAGCAGAGAAACTAACATATCCTTCATCTCGCATTTCCTAAATATCACTTTCGGTTAGAAAAGTATAGACATCTTGCATTAAATCTCTCGTAGGGATGAAATTTGTATAATGACATTTTGGAACATTTTTTATCATATACAACTCATTAATTCACGCAAGAGTAAATGGTACGACCTTACCTCGTACGAAGACAACTCCTTGGGTAATTCCATGAAAGTTTGCATAAAATTCCTTCACTACTGGTACAACAACTGCAGCGGTAGTGTAGCACAGAACTTCCCATCGTCTTTGTACAATGATTTTATCAATCAGAGAACTTGGATTAATCAATCTGTGATTTATAAAGCCTCTCTATTTGATAAGCCTCTTTTTTACAATAACTTTGTCGTATAATCTTTGCACGTCAAAACTGATAAACTTTCTTCTATTGAAAACTCCATACCTGGAAGTGTTTTTGAAATTGGAGGCCATAGAATTCGAAAATAGGAAGTTTCCTGTCGTCTAAGGCAATTTTTAAAACTTTAAAAACTCCTCCCGGTGATTATTACGGAGAAAAATCCCACCCAAGTCTGCCAAAAACCGTCAAAAACTACAAAACTGCTCTCAGCGTCGTCGGCGCTCCCAATGGCGCTGTCGACACTTTGGTCTGTCTGCGGGCGCTGTCAGCGCCAGAG
>NW_018241783.1:0-745 GCF_001263595.1 Phalaenopsis equestris
GTGGAAAGGAATTCCTTCATTTACCACTTCGAGGATTTTAGTTCTACGAGGCTTGCAGAGTTTAGGGGATTCTATGCGGAGAAATTTTAGGGAAAAAAAAGTGTTTTGGATGGTGTTAGTTTGGTCTTATCTAGGTTTTATTGGGTAGTATCAGAATAGAACCGGGTCAGTGGTGTTATTGGTGGAATTATTCATCGTATTATTGAGGTGTTATTGGCGTATGAATGCAGGTGTTATTGGCCAAGGAATCCTTAAACTCTACAAGGGCAGAGAAGTGTTGCAGTCAAAATAATCCCATCATTAATAAAAATAAAAAAGGAAATTTACATGCATACCACACGATTCTTATGCATTTACATATCTAACACCCAAAGTTTGATATTTACACTTATAACACTCAAACTTTGATATTTAAACTTATAACACATTCGGAGTCATAAAACTGCATGAAAAGGGGTTCACTTTTAAAGGGTATGGATGAAGATGCTAAACATTTGAGTGCCATGTATGTGAATATATGAATGTTATAGTGTTAGATATGAAAAAGTCATCATTTAAGGAACTAAATAAGCCCATAAATGAGAAGCTTCTGCGATTCAACAACAAACATTTAACTGCATAGTACAAATGTTCAGGCTCCCATAATAATTAAGCAATAAGGTAAAAACAAAAAAAAAATCAAGGATACAACAACAACAACATAGTACAAATTCTTAAAATTATGAATTTGAAACTATGGTGGAGA
>NW_018241784.1:0-1138 GCF_001263595.1 Phalaenopsis equestris
ACTAAATCTCGTGAATGGGTGATTTTATGGGATTTGCGGGAGAAAATTGGATGCAAGCAAAACTTTCCAAACAGCTTCAAATAGATTTATCAGATTTAGTAAATCTGATAGTTTTCTGAAGTAAATATGATTTTACAGCACAGCCTCTTAAGGTGGTAAGAGTCATGCTGGTAAGGTACTTTTGCAAGTGATATTAAATGATTGAATAGGTGGGAATGGTAGGCTTATTGTACAGCTATCAAGATATGGTTCAGTAAAGAACTTCTGCAGACTGAACTGTCATCCTCTTGGATTCTTCATCATATATTTTTTATCTTTTTAAAATATTTATAATGATTCTGCACTAAATATAAAATTTAGAGACAGAGAGAGAGCTGGCAAGGCAACAATGAACAATGGTTGTTTTTTTGGAAAGTTTACTTGCAGACCACACAATTCTTATGCATTTACATATCTGTCATCTAAAGTTTGGTAATTACATTTATATCGCTTTTAAGGTTACAAATCTATGCATAAAAATGCGTATTTCACTTTTAAAGATTTGACCAGTGCATGTACATATGAAAGTTTTGGTTTTAGATATGTAAATAAATAAAGATTGTATGGTATGCTTGTAAATGCCACCTTACTTTTTTATTAAGGTGGTTGAGAAATGAATAGTTGTACAAACACATTAAGTAGGCTCATAATAGAGTTGTAAAATATCGTTTTTTTTGTGTTTTAAATATTTAATATGGCAATAATATTTGTAGTTTAGTAGTAGTTGGTCGGTAGCTTTCCAAAGTCTTTGCATGAAAGTATGGTTGCTTGCACTACTCTTTTAATACAGTTTTTTATTGAAAAGGACATCTATATATATAAGATTTAGTTTATGAACTCATAATTTAATATAACTATTTGTACCTCATAATTTAATAAGATTTAGTAAATAAATATTAGTAAATTATAACATTATAGTTTTTTTTTAACATCACATTAAAAATATAACGTCACATTAAAAATATGACGTTGAAAAGCTGTCGTTTACCGTCAGTAATATAAATGACGGCTATAGGCATTCGGATCTTATCGATAAAATATCTGTTGGGGGGGGGGTCGGGGGGCGGGGGGTTTGCACTTTATTGATAGCACATCTAGA
>NW_018241784.1:1325-5872 GCF_001263595.1 Phalaenopsis equestris
GGGGGTTGGAGGTTGTCGTTTTATCGATAGCACATCTCGAAACCATCAGTTATACATCGATTGAGTAACAGACGGTTCGTAACCATCGGATCGTATGAGAAATGAGCGGAAAATCATTAGATGATCGTTGGATGACACTAAAAAAACTACATCATGAAAAAGAAACAAAAATTTTTCTTCGTTTCGTTGCAATTTTCACACCTACTTTTGTAACACAAATATAATTCCAATTATATTTCACACATTGTAATTTATCAATCCAAATAGCTATTAGACAAAAATCACATGAATGAATGCACAAATTAAACATAAAAATAAATGTAATGCATTGAACCAAACAATGAAACTTTTATATAGAACAATAACATGTTTTTTCGAAATGTCTTTGAAAAACAAAAGAAATAAACAATGCCTAATCCTCTTCGGTGCCCTCAACATGCTCCTCAATATCCTCCTCTGTCAACTGCTTTCCTCTCATGTCTGCCAGACGCATAAATGCCTAATTATATTTTCACTGTAGTCTCTATTTAAGATCTCATCTGAGCAGGATGGGCAACAAATATGCTATTAATAACTACAGTGAATGCGACAACCTGCCTGCAAACCACATTATCCTAGTTGGTAGAAGTAGATGCGCTGAATGAATTAGAGGATGGTTGAGTATTGTAGGCCTATTCATGAGAACCCAATCCATAGACCTGTACCTTCATCTTGCCTCTAACAGGCCCCCTCCACAGCTCATATTCGGATGGATCATGACCAGGGATCGTAAGTCCTCCTGCGCGCTGGGTCCGACTCTCCTTCAACTGTTGGATGGTTTCCTACAAAAAAAGATGATAAAAGAAAGTTAGAAACAAAACTAAATTTAAAAATTATTTGCATTGTATAACAATTACTCTTGTGACTTACATGGGTCATCTGAGATTTGCTTTCAACCAAAGTCTGGTCCGACTGCCGGTTATGAGTATGAACATGTTAATTGGTAGTGGTGGGCTCTCGTCCCAACTCAAAATTCTATCAAGGTAATAAAATAGTTTTTATATATTTAATTTATGAAAGATTTAATACACAGAGTAACTCACACCAACCTCCTTTTGTACCCATGTATCCACAATCAAAGCGACGATTTTCCTTGGCCTGCTGAATTTTTCTTTGGTAATCCAAAGCATCCCAGGCCGTTAGTAGTGCATTGAACATATCCACCCTGAGCCACAGAAGGATTGATGCATTATCCCTGCCTCCCGGACATATTGCGAAGACGGCCGCTTCCTTTGTGTTCGAAGATCCTCCTAATATGCATATAATGCTAAGGGCGTCAGGAGAACTATTTCTGTAAAATTAATTTAAATATGTTAGATTGATATATATATATATATATATATATATATGTAATATATTATAAGTATGAAAAAACATACAAAAAAAAAGAAAAGATTACACCCCTAACATAGATGAGTATATTTGTCCCATACATAGTGAAGAATCACTAACCTAATGAAGATCACAATCAATTCAAAGTATCAATCTCGGCTTATTCTTTCTTGCTCCAACATATGTTGCTCCACAAACCTAAAACTTAAATGGAAATATATAAATTAATCATACATTCAAATCAGTGCATCTTGTAGATACAACATAACATACAAATAATTAGACTACATAAATGGAGTCAATTGTTTTAGAGAATTCCCTTAACTTGCATTTCATAATTAAAGTAAACTTGCCACAATTACTTAATGTTATGTATAAAATATCATTTACATCATTTAATGGAAACCTTACTACATTTATATTGTTTAATTCTCCTAAAATCTATTTAAAATTATTTATACTAAATGTATGTATATGTATGTATGTATGTAAACACACACATAAATTTATCACAATAAATTAAAATTAACTTTTCATATAAGATGAACTTTCTTTATTAAACTACCATTAATCATAAGCTATGAAGTTAATTTAGATATATACATAAATCTTGCCCATTTTCAATCTTTATCTTATACATAAAACTTGCTAAAATTTTTAGTCAACATATTATAAGTTATATTTAGTAAAATAACTTGAAAATGAACATAACTCTATATGATAAAGCACATTACATAGAGTACCATACTATTGAATGCCCCAACTCCTATTTTTATCTCACTAGTACCCTTTAAAACTTTAAAAAATGTTTATTTATATTTAATTTCATAACATAGGCCCCTCAAATATTTCAATTAATTATATATATTCACCTAGGAGCAATTATATCCAATTAAGGCAATTTTATGGTATAGTTACCTACTAAAATTAATGGAAATAACTATGCACAAGATGAGAAAATATGAGATATTAATGTTCCTTTCCCTCTTCCCCCTCCCTTCGCTTCCACTCAATCAACCTTGGCAAAGGCATTGAAGCTATGAATGTCTTTGAAGTAGTTTAAGTCGAAGTCGTCAACAATAAGACTGTAAGCTCTTAACTCATTCTTATTTGTTATGGGCTAGGAAGGTGTCATCAATCATCTCCCTTCTTTCCTTTGTTTAGCGAACCAACACCCAATTTTTCCTCTTTAGCACTCACTATATTCTCTCTCTCATGACTCCTATATGGACCCTAACTCTTGGTTAAGGATTAAAGAAATCACAAAGGCGACAAGGGTAGGAAACCTAACTAGTGACAAACAATTTCAAAATTTTTTTATGTCTTATTACAATTTATTATACATGAATTCTTGGTAACATTATTGAACTTTTAAATTAGTGATTATCATCAAGTTAGATTGATTTCTAGAGAAGAATGCATGACTATCATTCACAATTAATTTCATTGTTTAGATAAGCCCTTGTTGCTCAGCTCTCAACATGTATTTCATCAAAGTGTCTATAGAAATCAATATTTTTATAAGCCATGAAAGCCAAGTGATATTCCTTGTGATATTGTTATAAGACATGCAACTTTTGAACCTTTAAATATAAACAAACAAATACTTGGAATATTATTTACTATTAAGTGGCATATTAATTAGTATCAATAAATTTTTTATGTATCATACAAAAATTAAAATTATAACTACTAAAATAATACTCTAGAGGACCCTCTTATATAGCTTATTGCTTGCTCAAGATATTTTTAAGGCTTCACATAGGATAAATCAATGTTATAATTTCCCTTTAAATTTGATATCATCATCTTTGGCATCAAATTAGGATTTGATCCCGCAACTTTGTTTTTGATTATCTAATTGATCCTATTAGTTGTCACTCAATGTAATAAAATATTCATAAGCGTGTTTTGATTCATGGCTTCTTATATCAAATATCATCTAGTTTGTCAACATGGTAGCACCTTTACACCATACATCTTTTGTTGATATTTTTAACCATGAATTGTATGTTATTTTCTTCACATATAAATGTAATATCAACTTTAGCCTACTTTGCTCTTAAGAAGTTACTCAAATATTATGTTAATCATAACAAACTCAAACCTAAGCTCATTATATCAACAACCACAATTAAAAGCCATTAAATCACTATTTTTTACAATGTAAGAGATATTCATATGTTTTTCATACCTTGAATTGTTATTATTTGCCATCATATATATAAGGAATGAAAAGACTTCACCTATATACTCATCTTAGGTAAGTCGTAAAAAGATGTCGGTTTTTTTGAATGAACGCTTTAATATTGGAGCATTCATGTAGCTATTATTTTCAGTAGCTTGACTGTCAACAACATCACTTAATTATGCATTTCATGTGACCATGGTGCCATCCGCATCTACTCGTGACTTATTCACACAATAAACTATAATAACAAAAGATGATGAACCATCTATTTTTGTTCATCATCATCACAAACACACTGGTCTCAGGCTCCACTTGTTCGACGATTTGCTTACGTGAAGAAGAACAATGTCCCCAGTCACGCTTTTCTCAGGGATCTGTCACCTCCCAGGACTTTTTGTCCGTGACATTCACGCGACGCCCTTGTCACGGATCGACTCCACCGAGCTCTTTTGGGGCGATAAGTGGTATGACTGTCTGTCATGTGTGTAGATCCTTTATGGTCTGGTGGGACCCCTGGTGGAGCAGGTCCGTGACGAGGCTGTCATGTGTTTGGGTGGAGAAGAATATCACGAACAAAAAGTCCCACAATGGTTAGGTGTAGGGCCGAAAAATAATATTTAAGTCATGGGCTGCCCACCACCCCGAAGAGCTTTTTTGGGAGGTTACAAGTAGTATCAGAGCCGAGTCTGTCATGTACGTGGACTCTCCATGATCCAGAGAGAATCTCGGTGAAGCCAATCCGTAATGAGTGCGTCACATGATTAGGTGTGGAGGAGAAGGTCACTTAATGTTGCATCTCATACGCCTGTCTCGACTTCTACCTCTCTGAAATTGCTTCTTATTTGGCAGCATAGATCCTGTATACGGAGGGAAGCTCCTCGGGAATGTTATGAGGTTGAGTTTTTCTGTCATATTGGACCATGGGAGGCTGATGATTAGACCTTGTCTTCTGTGTCATTACATCGCTTAACAAATGAAGTTATTC
>NW_018241785.1:0-1511 GCF_001263595.1 Phalaenopsis equestris
ATCCTTCTTCTATGGATCATCTCTGTTTCCTGAAGCAACTTCCCTCATTCCATCTGTAATGTGAACAATATCTGGCTGATTGACTTCTGGAGAAGTTAACTTTTGTGCTTGAGACTTTCTATGAACTTACCATGACAGCCCTGAAGGTGGCCATCTCTTCCATCCTTTTCTTAATTTGGCTAATCTGCTCATCCCTTACTAGAAGAGCCCTACGTAGATCATCTACGATGTTTCCTTCGAAGAGAAATTGGGAATTAAGTGTAGATGTAGCGGCTCTGGTTTTGGTGACATGAATATCCTTAAAGTCTTCATCTAGGTAGTCGTTAAATTCAAAATCTTCATCATCATCATCAAAATAAACTCAATGTTCTCGGGCTAACTCAAAAATCTCGATCCTGAAACTCTCAACCATATCTTCAATTATTGACTCTTGTATCATCTTGAGATGTGGAGGACTCTGCTGAACATCTTCTACCTACTCATCCATCTCGCTAGCAATAGTTGCGACAATGTCAGATACTTTAGACTCTTGCTTCATTCCATGATTCTGCCCTATGGGCTCACTGAACCATATTGATACGGTGACCTTAGTTACCCATATATTTTTCTTTAACGGTGATGTCTTGAGATAGGGTATCTTAATAGAGGAATCATCATGTCGCAGAGAGGTATGCTCACCATGGTGACAACTAGATACAGTACTAGGTGACTTCTTTTTATTTTTGTTTGTAACTTTAAAAACATCCTTATGACTGGTAACTGGTAGATATATCGGAGCCAGATGTGACTTAATCGGTTGAAGGCCTGCAGGTTACGAAGTAGAAACGGCAGAATCAAAGGGGATGTAGTATCAACTCTGCTTCCCAGGCGGAACCTGATCTCTGAGATTTTCTAGGTAAAGTTTTAGTTGATCTCTGAGATTTTCTAGCAATTCTGATATCTCTTAGAATTTCTCTCTTCATGCAAGAAGATACTGGACATCCCACTAGTTTAAGTAATTCACCGATTGAACAACTGTCGGTGCTATTTTTGGTTAAAGGAGTTGCCCGTAAGAAGCTGTCGGTCACCGAAATCGAAATCCCGTCGTTCGCTTTGGAAGGACGTTTTAATTTACATATATATATTTAGTTTTAGAAAAATATGAATAAAACTGACCTCATATTTTTCACAGTTTAAATGAAAGAGCGCTCTACCTTAAATCCTGTATCTGTCTCGAAGGATAACCACAAGACTTGAGGATGCGGCTCAATCAAATAAACTAAGGAATATATGACATCCATTTGGTCTGAAAAACCTTTGTATTTGCCAAAAAATTATCCTATTTAATATGAAGAATTAAATAGGGTTTATATTAAGCTGGGTTCAGACATGCTTCCTATAAGGGCAAGCCCCTATAGTTAATTACATCTTAAATGACTAAAGTGACCTAAGAAGACTCTCGATAAAAATCAAGAAATATTATCTTCATGGAGTTCAAAATGGTAGGACTTTTTAATGAGATCAGACAAAGA
>NW_018241786.1:0-1247 GCF_001263595.1 Phalaenopsis equestris
CAAAATACCCAAACTTGCCCAAAAATCATCTCAAAGCCCCCACCACCACCTAAATTAACCAAAATTTACAAAAATTACCAAATTCCTAAATACCCCAAAAAGTTGTCAAAATTACCAAAATGCCCCTCATGACCTAAAAATTTCAAAAATTTAAAAAGTTCCCAAAAAAAGAAAAATCAACCCAAATATTCACAATTTCAATTTTTCATCATCCCAAGTTGACCAAAATAGTCCAATTTGACCAAAAGCCCCAATTTGCCCTTAAAGGTCTACATGTCCCTAAAGTAGCCCTAATTTTAGCCCAATTGACCATAATCTTGCCCAATTTTAATTTCAAGTCAAAATTCAGCATCCACAATCCTAATTTAAATAAAATTCAAGCCTAATTTGATCCAATTACGAGCCTAATTTCATTCAAATCAAAAAGTCTCAACTTTGACTATATGTCCAAATCCACTAATTTAGTCTATCAATTCAACTAAATTTCACTTGAAATTTTACCAAATCCTTCATGGCATTCTCCTACACCAAACTCAAAATTCAATTAGCCCAAATTTTAGCCCAAACTTAATTTCCATTTTAAAAGCCCAAGCCCACCACATTTAGTTTCAAAAGCTCAAATCTAAAGCCCACATGACAATTCTTTATCTTCACATCCATTTGATTAAAATCATTCCTAAAGTCCTAAATTCAAAATCAAGTCATTCTAACAAACATCAAGCCAAAAAATTCACCAAAATACCAAATAAATCCAAAATCCTTCCTCATGAAAATTAGCCAAGCCATATGCAAGCCATGAAGCCACTCTCTTGCCATAGAAAAGTCATGAGAGTCTTATCACGTCATCAAACTATTAATGGCAAGAGTCCAAGCCACTTTCAAGCCTCTTTAAAAAGGTTTTTAACCCTTTTAATGAATCACTAAAACCCATGCTTAGCCAAAATCCCTTGGATAGCTACCTCTCCACACCAATTTAGCTGACCCATTTGATCCTCTTCAACCAACCTTTGTGGCTAAACCCAACCCAAATTGACCCAAAATAACCCTTTCCCCATACTATTTCAATTCAATGCCTTTACTCATGGCCAACCCCAATTGACTTCACCAAACCCAAGCCCTGACCTCCCTGGACTGGATGGTGACCTGAGTCTGGCCGGCCGACCACCTAGGCTGCCAGAAAAGTCACCCCAAAGTGCTCCACCTAAGCTAAATTTCAAAATTAAAACCATTCAAGCTATCTCATCTCA
>NW_018241787.1:0-720 GCF_001263595.1 Phalaenopsis equestris
AACAAGCGACCCCAGGCTCGGCACGTGTTAGGCTCGTTTGCTTAGCGAGTTGAACATGAGCTGTTCGCGAATAAAGAGTCGTTTTGACAACCCAAGTCATGCAACCATAAGAAATTAAAGGTTGGGATGAGATACACATCATAATTTTTATATTAAAACATTATTTAAATATAGTTTAATAAATTTTTATTCTGCTTTTTTAATTGATAATTTTAATTTATTATAAATATTTGTAGGTTGTAGTCAATTGATTTTTTTTTTTAATCCACGCATCAATTATATATTTTTACATACATACATGCATACATGCATACATATACAAATGTGCCGCCAACCGTGACCCGTTGGTTGGCAATTTGTAAGACCCCCGAGGTCACGGATTTGATCCAACCTATGTGCGGGATGAAATTATTAGGCACATGAGGTTGGTCAGAAGGCTGGTCCTCTGGCCAATCTTAAAAAAAAAAAAAAAAAAAATGTACGTGTTCAGCTTGTCAACTTACCGAACGAATCGAACACAAGCTTCTTAACAAGCCGAACATAAACTATTCGTGAACAACGAGCCTTTTTGACAACACTAATCAGGAAGACAGGAAAAGAAGGAAAACAAGGAGATAAACAAGAAGGGTGTGCATTATTTGGTTGTATAATCGAACCAAACTAAATCAAATTTGGAGGATTTGGTTCGGTTTTGGAATTAGTAGCTTGAATGTTAATTTT
>NW_018241788.1:0-435 GCF_001263595.1 Phalaenopsis equestris
ACCTTCTTCAGACCCAATCTCATATCTTGGCAAGTAAAGCAACAATCCACTTTCGCTCGTTCATCTACCGAAGTAAAATCTTGAGCTCTCTCTAGATCAGCCACAAATGTCATATGGCTCCACCAACTACTTCAAGATCTCCAAGTTCCACTCTCCCGGTCTCATCTCCTACTTCTATCTACTGTGAAAGCAGTTCTGCCATAGTGATTGCTCATAATCCTGTTTTTCACACCAGAACGAAGTATATAGAAATTGAGTACCATTTTATTCGGGAGAAAATTTAGGCCAACGAAATTTCACTGTCACATATTTACTAAAGAGCAACCGACAAATATATTTACTAAGTCTCTTCTTATCTCTCGCTTCAATTTTCTCTGTGACAAGCCGACGCTTCAAAGGTGCATCTACTTGAGAGGGGATAATAATGATATCAAG
>NW_018241789.1:0-390 GCF_001263595.1 Phalaenopsis equestris
ACTTGGTTTGAGAAGGTATTTTGGAAGAGTCAAGCCATTGCTGCTAACAAATTATCTTCTTATGACCTCTGACTAATTAAACCGCAAACTACAATGGCCCGGCACGATGAAGCCATGGGATGTTGATCGGACCTTCAAAAGAATAATAAAAAAAAGGCGACAAAAAAAATTAATCAGTTAATAAGACATAAGCAACATAAATTTTTCAACCCCTAAAATCTGAAAAAGTAGTAAAACTTAAACGAAACCTTAATAAATAAAGATTACCAAACGTAACTTTAACCAAGCATATCTTGGTTTACAAAGATCTTTTGGACGACACAATCTGTGGTTGCTGACAAAAATCTTTCGGTCGTAATAGTTTTAACTACCTCTTAGAATATGTAAACC
>NW_018241790.1:0-579 GCF_001263595.1 Phalaenopsis equestris
AGAAGACTACGTACAACCCCCAAGAAAACATACATGTATTTTAATAATAATTTATTAAATCGAAATATATTTTAATAATAATTTATTAAATCGAAATCGTAATCCTCCCCCCCTGCCTTATTCCATCAACAACCGGTTCCCGGCTGAAAATCACGCACGGTCAGCAACGGTCCACGTCATATCCCCTTCAAAAATCCAATGGCACACCTCAATCTTTCCCGGTCCGGGCCCCAGCGCCACGAATGCCCCGTGAGTCGGACTCCAGTCTGACGTGTCTATGTGACAGATGGCAACCCCTTGATTGATCTTCTCCTTCGTATCAACGGCCAGGATCTCTGCCAAATAAACGCGTACGCGCGGAACCGAGTGGCAATAATAAACCATGTAGGGGAACAGGCTCTGGTGGCAGCTCACCGACTTGGTAACTTTACCGCCGTTCACCCCCCTCACATTTCCGATAAGGATGTTCCCCTTCGACCCCTTCGTGTTCGCTGTGGATCGCACCTCGATGTCGTCGCCGAGCACGGCGACGGCGAAGTCGATCATGTCCTCAGCCGATGCTGCCCAGCGCTTCGTCTT
>NW_018241790.1:1771-2316 GCF_001263595.1 Phalaenopsis equestris
GCTGGTGTCGCGGGGGTGGGAGGAGAGGGAAGGGGTGAGGTCTGTGGGGCAGAGTAGACCTGCGGCGGAGCAGAAGGAGGGGAGATGGGAGGAAATAAGTGAAGGATCGGAGGCGGCGAGGTTGAAGAATGTGGTGGCATCGGAGGCTGAAAGAGGGGTGAGTTTGGAGAGTAGGAACGAAGGGTGAGGAAGATTGTTGGGGATTTTGCGGTTCCAATAACGGATTAGGGCTGCTTTTTCGGTGAATGGGTTTGGGGATGGTGAAGTCAAAGCGGGGGATGAAATGAGGAGGAGGAAGAAGAAGAAGAAGAAGAAGAAGAAGAGGGGAGCGGCCATGGAAGGAAGGGGAAATGAATGCTGTGTTGGTGAGTGAGCAGAGGCGATGAAAAGGCTCCATATCCATATGGCAGGAAGGGGAAATGAATGCTGTGTTGGTGAGTCAGGATAAGAAACGGGGATAGTTTAGTGCTGTCGCACATAATGGACCTGTTTATAATGAAAATGGGACTCAAATTTAATATCCAATTGAGTTTTCATTATGATAC
>NW_018241791.1:0-221 GCF_001263595.1 Phalaenopsis equestris
CAGGTGGGGTAAGCTCATAATCACTAGTGTCTATACATCCCGTACTTGAGTGAGTTTCAGAGGGTTTTGGAGCCGGATTAAATTCTTGGACAGCAGCTGGAAGCGGTGTTAGGTTCTCTATTCTTTTAACAGTTCTGTTTCGTCTTGTATAGACCCAAAGTTCCTGAGGAGTGGGTTGTGTAGACTGAGGAGGTTGAATAGGAGAAGGTGTGGGTTGGTGA
>NW_018241791.1:2042-3011 GCF_001263595.1 Phalaenopsis equestris
TTCAAAATCCGTGAGCGAGTCTGGTCAAACTCAGATTTGAGGCCGAGAAGAAATTTGAAGGTGTGTTTCTGTTCTATGATTTGGTGAAATATGACAGAGTCTTCGGGACACTTCCAAGGGTACACCTATAATAGATCTAGTTGCTGCCAATACCGAGTAAGAATATTGAAGTATTGGGTTACGGAGAGATCACCTTGACAAAAATCATGAAGAGTGGTATCAACAACAAATAGTTCGCTTGTATTGTCCGAACTCGAATAGCTCTCACGGGCAGCATCCCAAATTTCCCTAGTCGTGCCATAGAGAAGAAAATTTTCACCAATATCAAGTGTCATCAAGTTAACAAGCCAGACCATAACCATATTATTCTCGGATTTCCAAGTCTTGTATGACGGATCTGTCGTCATCGGAGCTAGAGCATCACCAGTGAGGTAGTCATCTTTGCCTTTGCCGCATAAAAAGGTTTGGAGGTAGTTATGGCCGGTGAGTTTGTGGCTGGTTATTGTTTGAATTGCTCGGCAATGGAGACCTAGCCACGGAGGGGTGACCAGAAGTGACATCACGAGTGAAGAAGGAGTTGCAGGCATGACCGTACTTAGTCATTGGAGAGGAGAGGTGGCCAGCAGAATGACCAGAGATGAGGTTGCGCCAACGAGGAGCACGGCTAGAACGGGCTGTGCTCGATCGCGGAAGAAGAGTTGGCGCTCGGGTAAGGACAATCGCGGGAGTGGTGAGCACTAGAGCTGTGTTCGCTCGAATGCGGTCGATCGGGACGCAGACTATCGGAACAGGCGCTCGGCAAATCGGGAGGGACGCTCGGACGCGGACGATCGGGACAGGCGCTCGGACGATCGAAAGCGGACGATCGGAGAGAGGCGCAATCAGACGAGGAGCGGCACTCTGACGCGGACGATCGGGGCAGGCACAAAATAAAGCAGTGCTCCGACAAGGACGATCACGGGAGAGAAG
>NW_018241791.1:5424-7904 GCF_001263595.1 Phalaenopsis equestris
CATACAGAGATTTCTGGAGCTTGCATACTTTGCCACTAGGGAAGGACCCTTCAAGACCAGGCGGTAAATTCATGTATACATCCTCTTCAAGATCTCCATTAAGGAATGCATTTTTGACATCAAGTTGCATAAGGGGCCAGTCTTGGTTTGCTACAATGGAGAGTAGGATTCTAATGGAATTCAGTTTGGCTACTGGGGCGAATGTCTTTTGGTAGTCAATTCCGTATGACTGAGTATAACCTTTTGCAACCAGTCGGACTTTTAACCGATCTATGTTTCCGTCTGCCTTACATTTGATTGTAAATAACCACCTGCATCCTACTGGTCTCGTATCCTTGGGCAAATCAGACACAACTCACGTTACACTCTTTTTTAGTGCAACAACTTCTTCATTCACAGCTTTTCTCCATTCCGGGTGTGAGAGAGCTTCCTGAATAGAATTCGGAACCTTTATGCTGTCAATAGCAGTAACAAATGCATGATAGGGAGGAGATAACCTCTCATATGAAACAAATCGGGCAATAGGATGTTGAGTGCAAGGAACATCAGAATCATCTTTCACAGGCGGGGTAAGCTCATAATCACTAGTGTCTATAGATTTCATACCTGAGTGAGTTTCAGAGAGTTTTGGAGCCGGATTAGATTCTTGGACAGCAGCTGGAAGCATACATTCCGTACTTGAGTGAGTTTCAGAGGGTTTTGGAGCCAGATTAAATTCTTGGACAGCAGCTGGAAGCGGTGTTAGGTTCTCTATTCTTTTAACAGTTATGTTTCGTCTTGTATAGACCCAAAGTTCCTGAGGAGTGGGTTGTGTAGACTGAGGAGGTTGAATAGGAGAAGGTGTGGGTTGTGTAGACTGAAGAGGTTGAATAGGAGATGGAGGAGGTTTGACAGTCGGTGGGGGGCGCGGGCTTATAATTGATGCTCAACAAAGGTGACATCCATAGAATTACAAACCTTTTTAGTTGAAGGAGAATAACACTTGTAGCCTTTCTTGTTGGTTGAATACCCTATGAATATGCGACGGAGCAACCAAATAGTTTGGTAGGGACAACTGAAGAGAGTGTACAGGTATTTGGAAAGGAGCGAAGGAGGACATCAATTAGACTACAGAAGGGCATCCGATTTATGAGGTAGGCAGCGGTCAATATTGCCTCGCCCCAATAACATTTAGGGACCGATGTGGTAAACATGAGCCAGCGGGCTACCTCCATCAAGTGACGATTTTTCCGCTTGACAACCCCATTTTGTTGGGGAGTATCAACACATGTGCCAAGGTGAAGGATGTCATGTTGAGTAAGAAAAGTTCCTAGGGAGGGGTTGAAAAAATCTCGTGCATTATCTGTTTTAAGAGCCTGGATTTTTGTGTCAAATTGAGTAAGTATCATTTGATAGAATGCACGAAATATTGGTCCTACCTCGGATTTGTCACACATAAGATAGATCTATGTCACATGTGTGTGATCATCAATAAAGAACACGAACCATTGGGCCCCAAAAATATTTTTTTCACGAGAACCTCAGACGTCACTATGGATCAGAGAAAAGGGACGAGTGGGTCTGTATGATAAACGAAGAAATGAAGTACGAGTGTGTTTGGCAAGTTGACAAAATATGAAATTAAAAGAGGTAGGAATTTTATTAATAAATAAATGAAAAAATAGTTTCCCAAGGTAACGAAGTAACATGATTTCACTATCATTATTAACGCTGGAACGAAATACAGATGTATTAAGCGCATTTGAGCAAAACAGACTTGATACTGGAATACAACCGGTGGGTGAGACTAGACTGATAGAGAGTTTGTTGAGAATATAGAGACCATTGCGCAACTCAGTACTGCCAACTATCCTTCCCGACTTCAAATCCTGAAATTCACAAACATATAGAAAAAATTTAGCAACACAATGACAATCATGAGTAAGTTTACTAATAGAGATATTGATGTTTCTATTTTTGGAGAGTTTACACACTATTTTGGACCGGATTTCCTAACTGATTTTGGGATATTTAAAATTGATGTTTTGATCTTACATGAGAGCTATTTGGGAATTTTAAAATTGTTGTTTGGAGCATTTTAAATGTGGTAAAGATATCCCCGGTCATATGATCAGAGCACCCGAGCCAACAATCAAGGGGCGAGAAGAGGTTGAATCCAAGAAGAAAGCGGATGGGGAAATACCTTGATAGGTAACAAGGCCGGTGGCACCCGATGCCAAACTAATAGGCTGGACTGGTGACAGCTGACCGAGCATCTTCTGGACGGCATGAATCTGTTCTTCGCTGAATGGGCTCGTTCTTGGAGAGGCTTCGGTGGTGATGGTGGCAGTTGTCCGTGATCTCGTTTGGGTTTCCCATTAGCGGGTTTGCCATGAATCCGCCAACACGTATCCCGAGTATGGGCAGAAAGACGGCATTAGTCACACCAAGGGCGGCCCTGGCGTTGGCGGTTGGCTTCGGATTGGTGTTTTGCACTCAGA
>NW_018241791.1:8496-13565 GCF_001263595.1 Phalaenopsis equestris
CAGGCCATAACCATATTATTCTCGGATTTCCAAGTCTTGTATGACGGATCTGTCGTCATCGGAGCTAGAGCATCACCAGTGAGGTAGTCATCTTTGCCTTTGCCGCATACAAACGTCATGACTGACTGCGACTATTGGAGGTAGTTATGGCCGGTGAGTTTGTGGCTGGTTATTGTTTGAATTGCTCGGCAATGGAGACCCAGCCGCGGAGGGGTGACTAGAAGTGACATCACAAGTGAAGGAGTTGCAGACATGAGCGTACTTAGTCATTGGAGAGGAGAGGTGGCCAGCAGAATGACCAGAGATGAGGTTGCGCCGACGAGGAGCACGGCTAGAATAGGTTGTGCTCGATCGCGGAAGAAGAGTCGACGCTCAGGTGATGCGGTCGATCGGGACGCGGACTATCGGAACAGGCGCTCGGAAAATCGGGAGAGACGCTCGGACGCGGACGATCGAGACAGGCGCTCGGACGATCGAAAGCGGACGATCGGAGAGAGGCGCAATCGAATGAGGAGCGGCACTCTGACGCGGACGATCGGGGCAGGGACAAAATAAAGCAGTGCTCCGACAAGGACGATCACGGGAGAGAAGGGCCGTGATCGAGCCGAGCGGAAGAGGCTTCCCTTTGATGTCTCTGATACCATGTGAGCTTTGAATAATCCTTTTCTCACATGAATACATAGATAATTCACCTATAAAAAGGTGAGTACAAGAAATAGAAAGAGGAAAGAAATCTTCCTACAATTAAGTAATTCCTATAATTACGAAATAAACATAAATACCTATAATTAAGAAATTACCTTTTTTATACTATGACTAAATATAGCAAGTACTAAATAGAAGTAAAGTAAATAATAAGGAGCGTAATTTTACAATAAACAATAATATTGCATAACTCAACTTGCTATTATTAGTATAGAATAAAAAATATAATGATATAGTTTTGGCAAGGTTCATTTAAAAAGAAGAAAAAATAAATACATCTTCAAACAAACCATGCCATACAGTAATCTCACAAATTGTTGAAATAGAACATTTTCTAAAAAATAATGAAGATGGTCTCAGGACTCGAAGGTTTAACCTGAGTGCATTATCTAGAAAGGCAAAGTTATAAATCTTAGCTATGAGCAGGAATTTTAATTTTCATACCGTCACATGCAAAAAGAGCGAAAACAGTGTGAGACTTTTTATGGTGAATCTCAGCAGAAAAACTTGGAAAGCAAAAAAGAAAAAAAAAAGCAGATTTGTCATCATGGACCTGAATGAGTTTATTGAATGGCTCCAGACAATAGACGATTCATCGAATACAAGGACCTCCCGCATGACAGAAGTGTAAAATGGATAGCCATATAGTTTAAGAAGAGTGTCTCTTGGGTGGCAAATTTGAAGCCCCCATGTCAATGTAAGGGAAAAAACAAAATCACTATCCGGACCAAGATAAAAAGAGAGATGTAACGTAGGAATTTACCGGTGCAATATAGACAAAACGTGTTTTTGAAGCTTCATCACTTATAGAGGAAAGACCTTTTAGTAGAAAAGTTCCCACTGAATATGAGCAGCTAATGTAAAACTGTGAGCTATTGGAGATTGAAGAAAACACCAAAGCTTGATTTTAAGATGATTGAGACCGTAATTTGGAAATATGGTACAATCGCACACTATTAGATTTTACAGGATGTTCAAAATTAAGCTCTAAAGAGTGATAGAAAACACCACAACAACAGGTCCACACCAAATTCCAAACTGGATTCAGTCTACATATCAATTAGCAAGAGCACATTGACTAGAGCTCTAACTTACTACTCGTGAAGAGAGGCCAACACAGAAGGAAAAGATGACTAATCAAACTACCATCAAGGCATTCTTTTACGGATACGGGTACATTGCATCCGATTGTTTGAACAACAAGGCGACTTCTTTTACGGAGCAAGGGTCAATGAAGGAGGGCAATAGTACAGACCTAAAGGATGAGAATGGAGAGTACTAGCTATCTGCAGATGACAGCTGACAGCTGACTGTTTATTGTTCAACGAATTCTCCAGACTGAGCCTAAGAAGGATCAACAGTGGCTCAGGAATAACACCTTCCATACTCGTACAATGAAGGCAAAGGTGTAAAGTTTCATCATAGATAGAGGTAATTGTAAAACCGTGGTAATTACGAAAATAGTAGATATATTAAGCCTTACTATACACAATCATTCACAACCATACTACTTTGGTTCAAGAAGGGAAACAATATTTGTGTCAACAAAAGATGTTAAGTGGAATTTCAATTGGAGACAAGCTGCAACATCAACTTTGGGGTGATGTCATCCATATGGATGCATGTAATTATCCGTCGGGCCATTATATTTAAAAACAATGACAAAAATACCTATATATTTCACAAATATGGGAAACATGTTGTACTTCTGCAACAAAAATAGTCAATAACGATGAGCACTCAGAAACAGTTTGGAGTCATTGTGCCTCGTGCTACTTTCTACAGATTGAGCGAGGTACTACCTTGTCAATCATTAAAGGCAATGAGACGAATGAATCAATACCTAAGGCAGTGCAACCATTACTCAAGCAAATTCAGGATATCTTGACTGACATCATGTCACTTGGACTGCCACCTTTACGAGAGATTCAACATGAAGTAGACCTTATCTCAAGACAAGTGCTTCTCAACCAAACAACATATCGGATGTGATTAGTATAGTATGAGGAGCTATAGAAGCAAGTTGAGAACATGGTGGCTCAAGGATTAGATCGTCAAAGGATTAGCCCGTCTGTTGTGCCAGCTTTGCAAAGAAATAGCAGGGTTGTGAAAAAGATCACAATGAAGTATATATTTCATATTCCTAGATTGGACGATTGCTTGACTAATTGAATGAGACTAGGGGATGAGTGCAAGGCAACTTTTAAGATATGGGATAGACTATATGAGTGCACTGCGAAGCCCTCTGGGTTGTCCAACTGACCGAGTACTTTCATGTAGCTGATGCACTAGGCTTTTCAAGTCTTCATTGGGAAATTTGTGTACTTCGATGACACCCTGGTGTACAATAGTTTAAAGGAGAAGCACTTACAACATTTGCACAATTTTTTTAGATTCTTTGGTCAGAGCAACTATATGACCAACCAAATTGAGTGTTATTTTCTTACAACGCACGTGTTTTTTGGGATAAAACATTTAAACTGGTGGCATTGAGAGAGACCAAATGAAGATCATGACTATTATAGTCTGGCCCAATTCCTAGTTATTTACTCAAGTATGTCAGTTTAATAATCTGACTTCTTCTTACGTGAGGTATAAACATTTGAAGTCTTGATTCCTAATCCATATAACTACTATTTCCAATCGATATTCACATGATATTTAGCGTTGATTTAAATCGAATTGGGAGGGGGGGGGGGGGTTCCTAACCCCAGGGGGATCCTTACTCCAGAGCCTTTGAATCCCTCTCCCATCTCTCAGTTCGTTTGCACGAAGCACTTTCCCGATTCTTCCTGCAATTGTCTATGTTTGGCCCGTTTAGAACAGGCACAAATAGAGACCAACAAGCAAACCCCAGAGTGCTCAACTCATGGTTTAGGCCTCAAAGACGAAATCGATGAGTATAAAACCCCTTTTCACGTTATTTAAAATATTTTTCTCCTTGCTCATGTTTCCAATTTGATGTTTGTCACCAATTTATGCACTTTTTCGTTTCCTTGAAAAGGATGCTGAGGTAAGGTTGTGTCAGAATTAAAAAACTTAGCCAGTGGGAATAGAGATAAAGAGAGGAGTAAGGGAATAGAAAGAGGGAAGAGCAATAGGTAGTTTCGGAGAAGGGCTGGCGCGAGAGCTTACTGTGCACAGTACTGTAGCTGCTACAGTAACTGTGGTCCCCCTTTCTTACTTAATCTCTTTCTTTTCCTGTCCTATCCTGAATCTTTCCGGTTATAATTCATTTCATTCTCTACTTATTTTTCATTCATATTCTTGTTAATTATATCTCTTCCCCGTCATCCTCTTTACCTATTTTATCTACTAATCCCCTCTTTATTAGGGAAATGTTTTATGATTGCAAATTTTTTAGTGCTGCTTTAGTGGCGTTCTTTCCCTCGAAGGCTATATCCGACGGCGAGAAGATGCTCCGACAGTAACTCTTCCTAGGTGGTGATCGTTTCCAAGAGTTTGGGTGATCCTCTGGTTGTAGCTTGACCCCAACAAAACATTTATCTTTCCTCAACCCCCACTTCTACACCCTCCAGCAGTCGCCTACTTGTTGTATGTTCTAGTTCAATTAAATTTAAATTACAATAGATTCTTCAAATTGCTAGATATAAAAGATATGCAACATAGTAGATGAATGAAGATGTCTCAAAAGAATACATTTTATGAAGAATAAAATAGCTTATATATGAAAGCTCATATGTGTTCGATAAAAGAAGTTCACCCCCTAATGGCACAGGTTGTAGACGCTAGTGCTCCTGCACGCAAAGATGTTTTCCTAATATCCCAAAAAAATTGGATGTTTACATTGCTATCTAAGGGTTGAGTAAATACTTTTCCACCTCCGACAACCATGTAAATTAGAAAATAAACCGTTGTCACAACGGGATAATATCGAGCAGGGTAAATGTCGTTTATACACACATTAGATTATTACAAAATTTCTTATAGAAATATGAAAGATCAACATGCATATTATTTTCGCTTCTTTGAGTTATTGAAGTTTAAAAGTATAATTACTCTTAAGTTATCTATAAACTCCTTATGTTGTTTTAATATTTTTTTGTAGGTTTTAACTTTCTAAGTAAGATGAATAGAATATGAGCTAATGTGTATATGGCGAGAACAGAAACAAGAAATATAAAAAACTTCTACTTGTTCATTAAATTACTTTCTTTAGTAGCTACTTCAGGGAAATTTGACTATTAAATTGTTAGTGATAGAAATAAATTAGCAGAAAATTTATTTCCACCGTTCGACCGTCTGTTCCAGTCTTGAATAATTTCAAGTATCAAGTCAAGTCGTTACAGAGAGAGAGAGAGAGAGAGAGAGAGAGAGAGAGGAGAGTATATAAAGGTGCTTGA
>NW_018241791.1:13575-20496 GCF_001263595.1 Phalaenopsis equestris
AAAGTAAAAAGGCTGGTTGTAAGAGAGAGAGAGAGAGAGGGAGGGGGAGAGAGAGAGAGGGAAGAATAGAAAGGGGCTTGAATAAGTTTCGTAGTGGCTTTAAAGGGTTGCCGACAATGTGGCTTACCAGCTAGAGATTTGATAGACAAGCCAAAGAAGAAAATTAAAAGGGCATAGTTTTATCTATAGATGTTGAAGAGCAAGATAAGTGCACAAAATTGAAAAAAAGAAAGGTGGCACTTAGCTAGGGATGCAATGAGAGGCAAGTGAACTTTTTTTGCTGAGAAGTGGGAGTTTGGAGGAAAGAGGCCACCGGTTGAACCATAGAAGGCTAAAGGTTGTTTGTGATACTAAATTGATCGTTAGAAGTAGAAATGAGGTAAGGCTGTACGAGCAAATCTTTGGAGCAAGAAAACGTTTAACTTAGGCATCATGCGGGTTGCACAAGAAGAAGCAGAACCATAGTGCATGTGTGAATGGGGAGATTGGAAAAGGGCTTCAAGTGCACTGAGAATAGAGAGAGAAAATGATTTTTCACGAATTTTTTGACCATATTTCAAATTTAAGTTAGTAGGATTTAGAAATTCTAGTAAATCTGATATTATTAAAGCCTATGGTCGATTAATTTTAAAAACTCTTTGGCTTGACATGTTAGATCCAATTAAATATATTTCAACATCCAAAAATGTTTACAATAACATTAGTTTAGTTAACTTAATATTCTACATTAATTAATACTAATTATTAAATTAATTCAAAAACTAAATTGTAAATTCCCCCTTCTTGGTCTTCCTCCATATGCTTTTCTGGCTTCTATAAAAAAACGCCAACACCAAAACTGAATTACTACTGATATATGCTGACCAATTAGCATCTTAATGACTAGCTTAAATTCCTACTCATTATTAGGTTGCACCACTGAGAAATTGCAAATCAGGTGATAAAGTCCTTCAAAATGAGGTTGAAATATCAAGTCAATATATGCTCTGCAATCTAATCAACCTTATGAAATGATACCAAATAAAAAAAAAAAACTCTCATTTATATAGCCCATGGCGCGAATAGTTGAAAATCACATTAAAAAATGATACCAAATAAAAAAAAAAAAAAAACTCTCATTTAGATAGCCCATGGCGCGAATAGTTGAAAATCACATTAACTAAATTTTATATTAATGTTATGTAAATAAGTTCTTGCACAAAATCATTATTCATGCATCTCATATTTCTTGTCAACTCAAAGGACGGTAAATTATCCATGTAATAACGCAGGCAATACGGTTTTCCTTAACTGGAAATTTTTAAGATTTTAAACACATCAGCACAATCCATTTTGAAAAATAACTGATGATTAGATGGTTTCATTTTAGTCTATGTGATTCAATTTAGACTTGTGCTACGCCACATCCGTTGTCTTTAATTCACATTATGTGATGATTATATTTTTGATGCTTTGGAAGCATTGAAGCAATATATTTGATGTATGAGTAATTTAACCGCATTACATTCATCGCATTTCATGTTTTTTGGACAGTTTCAGTTTTGGATGGGAATGAAGGTTAATATGAACAAAAGAGATGCTACTTTCTTGACAGTAAGCCGAACGAATAAAGTAACACAGCCTTTCAATTTGAGGTTGGAAACTATCAAACATTGACATGAAAAATACCTATCAAGAGTCTTGTCACTTTGTGCATTTCGTAGTAAAAGTTAGTGCAAGAAATGAATAATCTAAAGCATAAATTTTATCGCAAAAATATGAAAAATTTAAAAGACCTAGCCCACAAAAAATGGTCGGTGTTATTGAGTTTAATTGTAATACCAATTTTAGATTAAAGAGTAGAGCAAGCCATCAACAATCGATATAAAGATAGAGTGGAAGATTTAATTATAGATAGGAATTCAACACAGATGAAATTCTGAATAGTGATGCATGAATAAAGATGTCATACAATGTATTAGCGAGCTAGAGTATGGATGCAAGAAAATGCATGAGCTACATGAAAGCAACCCAAAGCGAAGTTGGACGAATGAGCAAGCAATGTCCGATCTGCAGCAAAGTAAGCATGTGGAAGAAAGATAAATGACAGTAACAGCAAAGTAGGCAAGTTAAACATCACACCTAAGCAACATACCCAAGCAGATTCTCTCAATATGGCTAAGTGACAAGAATAGGAAAAAAGTAAGCATGCAAGGCAACTAGTATGCGAACATGACTTGCAAGGGAAGCAGGTGCAAAGTGTGGTGCGATATCAACAAGAAGCAAACAGGATTAAAAAACTCTATTGGCAATACAAGGAGCAAAGTTTGAGAATAAGAGGGCTTATGGCATTGACTGACCTATCTCTAATAACAAGTTGTGAGATGTTTAAATAAAACTTCATTATTTAACTGTAGAACTGCTGATAAGATATAGGCAAAGAAAACCGGTTCTATAACAATGAAGCAAAGAAAGTACTCTCCCAAGAAATAATTTTCCTATGACACAAAATAATGTTAACGTATTTAATAATTACTCTCCCACGAAATAATGTTGAACCAGCTTAGGATATTGTATGACTAAATGAAACAGCATCCATAGTCTGCAAAGCAAAGATGCCATTATGGATTTACAAATACTAAGTAAAAGAAAAGTCTTATATGCTGAAATCCCTCTAAATTTTAACGAAGTTGAAGACCTTTTCTAGCCTAAGGATGTTCAGGAATTCAATGAATGAAAATAATTGATCACACTGTTCAAATGAAAAAGAAAAGCTAAACAAACACAGTTGAAATTAAAAAAAAAAAAAGTTTGCTCACCTTACAAAAGAAGTTGCTAACGTTTAGTAGAGACGACCTTGGAATTGCTTTGCTCTGAAGTAGGTTAAGGAAAAACTTCTCTTGATCAATACAGATAAATATGTCCAGTACAAAAAATGATATAGCTTTGCTTGCTTCACTGCCTTCAATGGCATCCTTTGAGACCTTAAATTATTATTAAAACAAACATTAAGATCAACAATTTCTTTTAAAAAAAAAACTTAAAATTAAGATTATTTTTACATCAACAGAATCTCCTCTCAAAACATAAATCAAGCTATTCAATAGGAATCAACATTAAAACTTTGGAAAAAAAAAATCACACAACAGATTAATGAGATAAAGAGGGCAAAGAGCCCAGGAAATCAAGCATCGTTATTCTGTTTCCAAAAGAACGTTTATGTTAATAGTTAAGCGGGCTGCCCACCCATTCTAACTAGTATCTGATTTGGTATAATATTTGAAAACCCAAAAAGTCTAATATATTGTCTCATATGAGCATGGGAGCTGTACTTCAGTTAAAACTTTAATTTGAAAGAGAGTAAGGCACATGTCAGACTTTTGAAGTGAAGTTAAAGTTAACATGCAGGACGAGGGCACAAAGATTTTTATCTGAAGCAGCTTCATTCGATTTGTAGTGGATTGAACCGTGGCTTGATTTTTCAAATAATAATAATAATAATAATAATAATAATAATAATAATAATAATAGTAAATCTGATTTGGCTCTCCTTGAACTTAAATATAAGGCACAAACTCATTAACAAGATTTGCTCAACTATGCATACTTCTTAAAAATGGGCAAAGCCCAATGCCTTACAACACAAGCTTTAGCAGACTAAATAAAGATATCACCTCAAAACCGCCAAGGGAAATAAAAAGCTTAGAAAAGAGAAGGTTGACAAGGTTGATAACAAATCATAAAATTTAAGGCAAAACCCAAAAAATGAAAAATGAAAAAATATTACTTGTGCTAGTGCATTGCATAGGAGTGACAACCACAGTCTAAGACAGTTTTTGTTGAAAGCACGCATAACATTTGTCGCACCTCAACCCGATTATTAACTTAAGCAAGCAGCGAATGCAAATGGGTTTTTGAATAAGTAGCATCTCACACCCTAACAAAATTGTAGAAAAAAAGAGGCAAGTTTTAAATAAGGGTTTGTCTGGAGAGTTTGCAGCTATTTGTAAAAGAATACATAATATTGTTGAGGAAAATAGAATTTTTGAAGTTATTATTGGTAGTATATTTTTAAAAATTTTATTAGAAAATTGAATAGCAGCTTAGAATTAACACACTAATAGAGTTAGTGGTAAAATGTCGCATCACACTATAAACTCCTAAAAGGCAACATGAAAGTGGAATATCTAAACAAAACAGCTGTAGCTGTCCTGAAAGCAAAACTATGTAAAAGCTACAACAAAGAAAGTTTATCTAACATTTAGATTGATATGTTATAATAGGATTTGATAATATTGAATGGGAACACAATATTGAATGGGAACACAACCACAGTCTAAGACAGTTTTTGTTGAAAGCACGCATAACATTTGTCGCACCTCAACCCGATTATTAACTTAAGCAAGCAGCGAATGCAAATGGGTTTTTGAATAAGTAGCATCTCACACCCTAACAAAATTGTAGAAAAAAAGAGGCAAGTTTTAAATAAGGGTTTGTCTGGAGAGTTTGCAGCTATTTGTAAAAGAATACATAATATTGTTGAGGAAAATAGAATTTTTGAAGTTATTATTGGTAGTATATTTTTAAAAATTTTATTAGAAAATTGAATAGCAGCTTAGAATTAACACACTAATAGAGTTAGTGGTAAAATGTCGCATCACACTATAAACTCCTAAAAGGCAACATGAAAGTGGAATATCTAAACAAAACAGCTGTAGCTGTCCTGAAAGCAAAACTATGTAAAAGCTACAACAAAGAAAGTTTATCTAACATTTAGATTGATATGTTATAATAGGATTTGATAATATTGAATGGGAACACAATATTGAATGGGAACACAACCACAGTCTAAGACAGTTTTTGTTGAAAGCACGCATAACATTTGTCGCACCTCAACCCGATTATTAACTTAAGCAAGCAGCGAATGCAAATGGGTTTTTGAATAAGTAGCATCTCACACCCTAACAAAATTGTAGAAAAAAAGAGGCAAGTTTTAAATAAGGGTTTGTCTGGAGAGTTTGCAGCTATTTGTAAAAGAATACATAATATTGTTGAGGAAAATAGAATTTTTGAAGTTATTATTGGTAGTATATTTTTAAAAATTTTATTAGAAAATTGAATAGCAGCTTAGAATTAACACACTAATAGAGTTAGTGGTAAAATGTCGCATCACACTATAAACTCCTAAAAGGCAACATGAAAGTGGAATATCTAAACAAAACAGCTGTAGCTGTCCTGAAAGCAAAACTATGTAAAAGCTACAACAAAGAAAGTTTATCTAACATTTAGATTGATATGTTATAATAGGATTTGATAATATTGAATGGGAACACAATATTGAATGGGAACACAACCACAGTCTAAGACAGTTTTTGTTGAAAGCACGCATAACATTTGTCGCACCTCAACCCGATTATTAACTTAAGCAAGCAGCGAATGCAAATGGGTTTTTGAATAAGTAGCATCTCACACCCTAACAAAATTGTAGAAAAAAAGAGGCAAGTTTTAAATAAGGGTTTGTCTGGAGAGTTTGCAGCTATTTGTAAAAGAATACATAATATTGTTGAGGAAAATAGAATTTTTGAAGTTATTATTGGTAGTATATTTTTAAAAATTTTATTAGAAAATTGAATAGCAGCTTAGAATTAACACACTAATAGAGTTAGTGGTAAAATGTCGCATCACACTATAAACTCCTAAAAGGCAACATGAAAGTGGAATATCTAAACAAAACAGCTGTAGCTGTCCTGAAAGCAAAACTATGTAAAAGCTACAACAAAGAAAGTTTATCTAACATTTAGATTGATATGTTATAATAGGATTTGATAATATTGAATGGGAACACAATATTGAATGGGAACACAACCACAGTCTAAGACAGTTTTTGTTGAAAGCACGCATAACATTTGTCGCACCTCAACCCGATTATTAACTTAAGCAAGCAGCGAATGCAAATGGGTTTTTGAATAAGTAGCATCTCACACCCTAACAAAATTGTAGAAAAAAAGAGGCAAGTTTTAAATAAGGGTTTGTCTGGAGAGTTTGCAGCTATTTGTAAAAGAATACATAATATTGTTGAGGAAAATAGAATTTTTGCCCGCTCAAACGAGTCCGGTAACTTTCATGTTCTTGAGTTTGGGTGCTTTCTTTGCCTTTTAGGTTGTTTCTCGTCATCTCCCTATTTCTCACCGTTGGTGAGCCCCTTGCCCTCTCGTTGGCTATAAATACCCCTTTGTGGGGTAGAGCTGGCTTGCTGACATTTTCATTTGATAAAATTCTAAGGGGACGAATTTGGTGGAACTTACTTCCTGTTTAAAGATTTTGCCTCGTAGCTTTCTTATTTCTCTCATTCTTGAATTAGCAAGCATTTCAGGTCAGATTCTGTTAATTTCGTTTACTTCCAGGGTTTAATTATGAAGTATTCACGAAGTTAGAAATATATTCCTGGTTCTTGAGGAATTACTTTTTCTTAAACTTTGGGATTCAATTTGACATGAATTGGAATTACGAATCTATACTTGGATAAGTTGATATGTTCAAGTTTTGTTTCCTGATTATTTTGAGAATTATTCCTTGAACATCAGATACTCAGAGTGGTTAAACTCTTATTCTGTTTAATTCTGCAAAGGTTTGGTTATACGAATAGTGCTTTAATTAATTGGGTTTGTGAAATATTTTTAACTTCCATTGCCTGCTGAAATGTTTGAGCATTGTAAAATACTATTGATGTTTTTTTTTTTTGCTTTGTCATGAGAGTAAATTACATGCTCCTAGGGTATGATTTGCTGAAATTGTTACCCTCCTACTAGAGACATATTCAAGTGGCTTTTATTTGATTTTGGGGCTCTTGGAAATTTGATTTTGGCGGCTGGATTTTGATTCATGTTATTGTTTAATAGCTCGGTTTTTTGAGTAACTCTTTTAATGGCTCGGTTTTACTCT
>NW_018241792.1:0-1025 GCF_001263595.1 Phalaenopsis equestris
GATGGGGATATGGTGTCTTCATGATGGTGTATATGTTTTCCGGAATAAGTTGTAGCTAGGATTGGGATAAGTATGCTAAAATATGCAATTTTGGAATTTGCCAGGAGCAAAGGCTTGGGACTCGTGAAGACACTCACCAAAGTTCAAAAGGGAACTCATCAAAATCAGAAGTTACTTGGCGAAATATCAATAAGGCCTTTCAAAATCTCTATCGTTGTTTTGTAATATAGATAAGTGACGTTAAGCATGTACGAATCATATAAATATACTTGTCATCCAAGTAGTATATGAAATAAAATTAGCGTATTGATCTCACGAGGAATAAGCGAACCTCCAAAATGAAGATTTTCTAGCATACTGATTTTTAATCTAGCATGAAGGTTCAATGTTCTGCAATTTTGAAAAGTTTCTAATTCTAATTTTTGAAATAGTGAAAATTAAGCTAACAAAGTGGGAATTTTAGTGAAGTTTTATGATGCTAGTAAAATACATTATTAAATTGAATCTATAGGATCTAAGTTTAATTAGGTGATTCAAATTGCGCTTGACAAATAGAGGTAGATCTTCTCGTTATCCCCGCTCAAATGTATAAGGAGATTTGGCAATCAAACGCTTTTTGTTCCCTCAATCAAGTGATTAGCCCAGGATTCGTTATTTCACTATAGAATTGTACCAACCTTGAAATAATATTCATATTCTTCCAAGTGAATGTGTTTTAACCTAATTTTTATACTAAGAATTCTTCTGGAACTCAAAGATCTCAACAAATTTTAACAATTCAATAGCAATGTTGAATGTAAACAAAGAATTAAAAGTTAAAACATCATCTTATAAAAAATTCAGTAAAGTTACACATGAAAAACCAAACTTTAAATTCCTACATCCACAATTCATGGGTGAAAAATTTTCTATTCCAATCATACTTGAAAACAACAATTTAAAAATTAATTTATAGAAAATATCAAAAAATAAGAGTTTGAAAACTTAAACTCGATGGAATTCATTAAGAAGAATGCAAACTTATC
>NW_018241793.1:0-1041 GCF_001263595.1 Phalaenopsis equestris
AAGCTCTTAGACTGCTGCAATGTAGGTGAGAGATCGATTCTATCATTGGCCAACTCGTGTCATAAGCTCGAGACATTGGTGATCGGCGGATGCCGTCTTATTTCCGACGAGTCAATCAGGTCCTTAGCTCTATCCCGCTGCGAAAGCTTAAGAATTCTGAGAATGAATTGGTGCTCCAACATCACGGATTTGACACTAAGCCTCATATTCTCAAAATGTAGATATCTTATGGATCTTGATATTGGATCCTGTGATAAAATAACAGATTTAGGCTTTGAGGGACTAAAATTGGGAGATTTTGTGTCAGAGTTGAAGGTTCTGAAGGTCGGAAATTTGCCGAGGATTACGGTGGTGGCTATAGGGATCATATTACAGTTCTGTAAATCATTGAGTTATTTGGATCTAAGGTCATGCCAACATGTTGCAAAGCGTGTTTGTGAGGAAGCTGGTTTGCAGTTTCCTGAGTTCTGCAAGATCAATTTTGTTGGAAGCTTGTTAGAGAGTGATGTTGATTTATTATGTTGAAACTTTAGATAAGATGGCTGGTATTGTTACTGGATTTTAAGAAGGATTTGGTTGTTGTTTGTATTAATAATAATAGGTTTTTTTTAGGGGCTATTTTGTTTATATTCCGGGTAATTCAGTTAAAAGATTCTGTAAATTTGGTTCCTCATAGTGGGACATTACTCACATACCACCCTAATTTTAGGGTATTTACATGTCGATCACATAGACTTATATTTGTTTATAAACATGTCATCATTATAATTTTTAAAAAGTATAAAATTTTACATTTGTTTAATATATATAAAAAATTAATATAAAAAGGAATAAAAAATATTATTATTTAATTATTTCGAGTCAAAATGAGCCAAACACGAACAAACAAATCTTTTTTCATCTTCGACTTGTTTATAAACAGGCTCAAAATAATTGTTCGTTTATGACTCACTTGTTTAACGAATGAATCAAACACGAACTTCTTAACAAGCCAGACATGGGTTTTTTTGACAACCCAATGTAATTTTTTATGCATAGATT
>NW_018241794.1:0-512 GCF_001263595.1 Phalaenopsis equestris
CAATGTAAAATAATTATTATATTTTGAAATTTAACTCTTAATTCATTTTCTTTGTATTTGCACCCTCTGATTTTTTTTTTTTTAATTGGGCAGAAAATTGGAAAAATATAAAGCATGAATCTGAAATATAAAAAAAAAAAGAAATTAAAATTATATAATAAAAAGTAGATAAAATGAAAATTTGGCGGCAAATGGTATGTGGGTTGTACACATTTAATTTTATTTTGCTAATATATCAAAATGACATTAATACTTTACCAAACTATTTAATTTGTGGGTTTTTGTAATAAATTAAATGGAGAGCTGACTATCCGAGATGAAGACATTAATGGCAAGTATACTATCATAAAAGCAAGAGTAGATCTCTGCTAATTACAAAGCATGTGTCTAGGTTTAGGAAGGTTCATTGAGAGAGCATACAAGACAATCATGGCTTCTTACTTTCTTCTAATGAATCAAAGATGAGAGCTTTATTAGAAATTTGATCATGAAATAATCAAAGATGAAAGCTT
>NW_018241795.1:0-216 GCF_001263595.1 Phalaenopsis equestris
AAGAGGCCTATCCCGAATGTAAGGACAAGAATAGGGCGTGCAGAGGCCTACTCCAAATGTAAAGATGAGAATAAGGCATAAAGAGACCTACCCTAAATATAAACATGAGAATTGGGCATAAAGAGGCCTACCCCGAATGAAAACATGGGATAAGGGCGTGAAGAGTCCTACCTCAAATTGCAAGATGGGAATAGGGCGTGAAGAGGCCTGCCCCGA
>NW_018241796.1:0-2744 GCF_001263595.1 Phalaenopsis equestris
GCCTTAACATTGTAGGAAAATTCAGCACACGCACAGATAAAAAAAGAACAGATAGAAGAGATACCATATGTTTTTACGTAGAAACCCCAAAAGGAAAAAACGAATGGGGCCTAGACCGGATAAAATGATTCCACTATTTATATGCATTTTATAGAAATTTGCTTGATTATGAACAACTGAATTAATATTACAAGAATGAGAGAAAAATATTGAGAAAGTGACGGGAATCTGGATGCAACGATGATGTTGACCTCATTTTTTGGTCACATGCAACTTTCGGAGGTATACAAATCTTCCGGAAGGGTCCCGGTACCTCCGAACCTTTAATAACAACACTATGCCCCTTTTTGGCTTGGCTTGGGCCGTGAACATGCCCAGGCATGGTCACGCTTGCATGGGGGGTAGCCACATCCCCTAATTCTGTGTTACTATCTGTGGCCTTTGTTCGTGAATCCTCATTCCGATTGTCCACTCGATCGGACGACTAAAAATGTTTGGTAAGTGTCTACAATTGCGGAAACAACCGGAGTAATCCAGACTGTAGATCTCTCATCTAATCAACGGCCTAGGGCAGTCGTCGCCGCCTAAAAAAAATGGTTGTTTGTCCCTTTCTAGACTCATGCTCGTTGCGCTTAAAGTAATCCATTGGTGAACAACCAAGTGGAACCGTGAAGTTCTCCGGTCTCTGATCAGCCGCCATTTTGTAAGTCTTTCCCCTTTTCTTTTTTAAGTTAAATGTTTGAATTTAAATATATTAGTTAAAAAAATCTAGTTTAAGCCAACTCAATAGCCTTGATTAGGCTTGGGTTTGGGTTCGACTCAAGGTCGATCCGAAGCCGACTCCTAATCCCTAAAATGGTTTAACCCAAATCCTAAAACTTAACCCAGTTCTGACACAACCCAGACCTGACCCAACCTAGACCTGACCCAACTCAAGCCTTAGCCCAACCTAACCCAAACCTTAAATCTTAACTCATATCTTACCCAACTCAAACCTGACTCAACCTAGACCCGACTCAATATCAGGTCTAGCCCAACCTAACCCATACCCTAAAACATAACTCATGTCTAACCCGCCCAGACCTAACCCAACCTAGACTTTAGTTGCCAAACCTAACCCAAATCTTAAAACCTAACCAAGGTCTGACCCAACCCAATCCTGAACCAACCTAGAACTGACTCATCTCAGGTTTAGCCTAACCTAACCTAAACTTTAAAACCCAACCTAGGTTTGACCCAACCCAAATCTGACCTAACCTAGACCCGACCCAGCTCAGGTCTAACCCAACCTAACCCAAAAACCCAATCAGGAACTGACCCAACCAGGATCTAACCTAACCTAAATTCGGCCCATCTCAGGTCTAGCCAAACCTAACCCAAACCCTAGAACCTAACCTACATCTGACCCAACCTAGACACGATCTAACTCAGGTTTAGCTCAACCTAAGCCAAATCCTAAAACCTAACCTAGGTCTGACCCAACCCAGACCTGACACAACCTAGAACCGACCCAACTCAGGTCTAGCCCAACTAAACTCAAACCCTAAAACCGATCTGTCCCAAGCTAGACCTGACCCAATCTAGACCCGACCCAGTTTAGGTTTATCCCAACCAAATCTAAACCTTAAAACCTAACTTAGGTCTGGCCCAACCCAGATCTAACTTAACATAGACTCGACCCAGCTCAGATCTAGTTCAACCTAATCCAAATAACCCAAAAATATCCTGAAACCATCCAAATGACCCGAAACATCCCGAAACTAGCCAAATAATCTGAAATACTCCGAAATCACTAAAATAACACGAAACCACCCAAATGATCTGAAACACATCGAAACTACCCAAATGATTTGAAACACCCTGAATCTACCCAAATGATCCAAGACACCCTAAAATTGCCCAAAGGACCCAAACCAAGTCAATCTAGTTCAAACCAAACCAAACCCAAGCCTACTCAAGTCAATGCACGTTAAACCAGACCGAACCAAAACCTACACAAATCAACCCAAGTCAACCCAGGTCAAACCAAACCAAACCCAAAGCCACCCGGGTTAACCCAAATCAAATCTTAGCCTAACTGGTCGACCCATGTTGACCCATGTAGACCTGAACTACCCTAAATCAGCCCAAGTCTAATCCAAGGCTATATTTATGTTATTTCATGCACATCTCTATGCTATTTTGTGTTATTTCATGTTGTATTATGTTATTGCATTTCTTTTATGTTCTATTGCATGTTTTATTATATTTTTTATTGTAAAAAACAAGCAAAATAAGAAAAAATGGAAAATAAAAAAATAATCATAAAACAAAAAAAAGACGAAAGCCCCTTTAGATGGCTTTCTTCTGAAGTAAAAAAATAGAAAAATAACAAACTTCATAACATAGAAAAATTGGATTATCCAACATGACTGACAAGATCTAGGGATTGAAACAAATGATTAATTGAATAAGGATTAGGACCTATAAAATAAATAAACTTATCCCCTGAGACTAGAGGGAATGCCTTAGAAGGATGTAACCCATGATTACTAACGAAAGCATTTCAAGCCTCCTCGAGACTACAAATCCCATGAGCTACGGTAATTACGGGAGAATCCTGGTTATGAAGTTGGTTATAGTTGACGGATACCAATGTGCCTGGGACAACGGAAAGCTATGAACATCTTAACTGGGTACATTATTCCTAAAATATAGGTTAGTCCATCTATTAGGATCCCTTATAGAGTCTATGGTTTTATTTT
>NW_018241797.1:0-521 GCF_001263595.1 Phalaenopsis equestris
TTTGGGCTAAAATTTCACTTTTAACCGTTCGCGAATCAGTTTTTGTGAACCGACGCTTAAGCGCAGGTAAATGGTGCTTCGGCGGCTGCCTCTCGGGTTGGTTCGCGCTTAAGCGGGAGATGTGGCGCTTAGGCGCCAGTGCATGATTTTCAAAATTTTTAAATCAAAGTAAAATGAACTATTTACCTAAGCAAACCACCCCTAAATGGTCTCATAGCACATAAATGACTATTTTCAACTTCCTATAACTCCCCTCTCTCTCAAAATTCTCCATAATAACTATTTCAATTTGAGTAAAAATAACACAAATTTTCACACATACAAACTTATATTCATTCACAAACAAGTACAAATACCTTTAAACACTTAATTCTTACTCCAAATAGTCTTAGATGAGAAAATTTTCCTAAATACAAATACACAATAATCATTTCACAATTAAATACATATAAGAAGTCATAAATACTATAAACAAGACTTAACACTGAACCACTTGAAAACAACAATTTCTGACACACAAA
>NW_018241798.1:0-2885 GCF_001263595.1 Phalaenopsis equestris
ACATTCTTGGATCATCCTAATAGCTTTCTAACATTGTAAACCCTAAACCCTATAAACTAACCTATCGATAGTTACAACATATGAAATAATTTTCATTTTTCTTTAAAAACTATATTTTAGGGATTGACCTAAACTAAATTTATCATCTTTTATAATGACAGTTATGCTTGGTGAGAAATATTTCATTCAAAGTCTCTTCAAAACCTTACTAAAATATGTTTTTAGAAATGGATCTAAATGTCTCTTAGAATTTTAATGGTAATGATATAAGAAGTATTATTTGTATTAGACCTTTTAGATTGAAATTGTTTCACCTCACATTACAAACTCATATCATTGGATGTAAGTAAAATTTATTTATACATAATATTAGAAAATAAATTTTTCTTTCACTAATTGCTTGGTATACACATTAATTTATAACATTCCAAATTTAAATAAATAGATTTTGAACATGTCTTTAAACTTTAAATACCATTGAAGAGGCACTTATTGTAATCCATATAGACCTCTTAAGCTTACACATCAAATGCACACCATCATTAGGAGAGGATCTTTCTAGCTATTTTATATAAATCTTCTCATCAAAATATCCATTACATAATATATGATTTTTGCATCCGCTTATTTAAACTCAAAATCAAAAGATGCAATAAGTTTCATGATACTTTTCAAGAAATCCAATAGATCTTCGTAGCTTAATAAGATTCCATGCTTTATTATCTCTCATAGAATTTATCTCATATCTCATGACATATTATCATGAATCTAACTAATCTTTACAACATAAAGCTTGTGAAATTATTCCGCGATTATTTTCAGCTCTAATACTATTGTTCTATACTCGAAGATACATAAAATAACTATTAGGAAATATTGACCTTCTTTCTCTAATAGATCTTCTTAATGTAGCAGCAATGTCCTCTAAAGATGTTAATTGTTTAATTGCAAAATAAACATACTAACTCATTATCAACAATATGCCAAATTTCAATTTTTGGTCCTCTAATACCCATTGAAATTTGAGAATTGTTATGTACAATAATTGATCTGTCACTTGAAATGGGAGGTTGAAAGTCACTCTCACTTATAATCATATCATTAATAATAGTATGTATATATATATATATATATATATATATTGATTCCACAATTCTTATGCTATTAGATGAACAATAGATCATGTAACCCTTAGATTCTTCAACATATCCAATAAAGTATCCATTAATAGTCATCGGGTTCATCTTCTTCTCTTATGAATTTTAAACTCTAACTTCATTGACAACAATAAATACAGCAGTAATCGATGTTCAAGGAAAGTATATAATCAGCTGGATCATCTAAGTTTGATTCTGAATAATTCTTTAAGGATATAATGGATTAAAGAAGATGATGCAGAACATAGATCTGGCCATTGATTTGATCACATTTTGTTATTGATTTTGAAGTCTTATAAAAATTTTCTCTCATAATTGATGGTATGAGTTGCTTAGAAGTGAAAAAATATAGGGACCTTAAAATATAATTTTTTTTTTAAATTCATTTATGTTCAGCAAAAAAAAATTAATAAAATTGAATAAAAACAATTATGATAAACGTTTTCAAACTCAAACTCATCTTAATGAGAAAAATTATTTGTACCATTTTACTATTATTTAATTATTTATATATATATTTTTTATTTTAATTATGATAACCAACATAATGTATTAATATTTTTTTCTTAAATGCATGTGAGTAAAATAATAATAATGATAACAATAATAATGATATAACAGTGAAGTGATACTAGTTCTAGTTAACTACTAGAAATGAATTTTTTTGAAGTTGATACATCCCTTAAAAATTGAAGTGATCCCCACAAATCTCGACGCTCCTTTGGATTAGATGCTGAAAAAATTACCCATCTTCCAATTTATGATCAAACAACCCAAATGACAAAAAAAAATTTTTATCCAAACCCGAGTGAGTCCGCATCCTGCACTTAAAGAATAAGAAAAGATTTGGAATATACTTTGGAGGGCCAGATGATCTTCAATTTTTTGTGAGTTTATGATCAAATCAAGCGTCTTGATGAGATGAATCAAAAGAGCATAAGACCACTTAATTCTGACATCATTAAGACATTCAAATACTAATAAGACTACATCAGATCAAGAGAATCTTTATAGGTTGTCCGATAGAGTGGTCTAAATTCATACAACATTTACAAAAGATGACACTCCTAAAATCAATAAATAGATCCTCACTCTCATCATGAATGGGGGTTGGACCTAGAGGAGAAGGTTAAAGGAGCTCCATGCTCTTGAAGCTTCATGACTTCCACCACTACAAAATCACCATCATATGCTCGCCACCATCGTCCGAGCGTCGTTGTCTGACCACCACCATTATTGCCTCCAAACCAACACAGTCGGATCGTCACCATCACAGGACCAACATTGCTCAACCACCATCATTGACTTCTTCTAACCATCATTGTCGGGCCACACCATCGATGTTGGGCCACCACGATTATCGTTGCTAGAACATCGTCGATCGGTTGTAGTTGTTTGACCACCTCTACTTGGTCACTACCATCGCTGTTGTCTAGTAGCTACCAACGTCGAAACATATTTTCTTCGCCACTATCATCACCTTCACTAGACCACCATCGCTTGGTCGTTTTCAACACCGGACCACCACTGCCTCGCCCACCATCCCTACCGTGATACCACCTTCATCAGGTTATTGCTACCACCCGAATGCCGATTCCCGGCCACCACCGATGCTGCCACTAGACCAACTTCATTCGGTGTCCATCACCGTCGGACCACCATCCCTACCTTGATACCACCTTCATCAATGTCATCGGACATTCCACAAGTTAAAAAATTACCTACTAG
>NW_018241799.1:0-1028 GCF_001263595.1 Phalaenopsis equestris
GAATTTCGAAGAGATTTTTCAAGCACCCATTGGATTAATAAGTGGTTGTAACCACCATAGATGAAAATTATCTTAAAAAGATGTGTTTCTTGGGCAAATACATCGAATCAAGACACATTTTGAAGAGATCCCAAGGCACCTCTTAGAAAACTATAAATGAAAGAAGAGAGGACTTAGAAAAGAGTCTTGAAAATATTGGCAAGTTTTGAAAGTTCTTTTCTGGGGAATTATTTTGGAGAGATTTTCAAGAACCACTTTTTATTTACTTTATTCTTCTTATTATTTTGTTTTAAGTGATTGTAAAAGAGAACAAATTCAAAGGAACTCGAAGAGTCTGGTGGAGGACTTGAGATAAGTTTTTCTTTTTGTTTTAGACTACTTTTGGTTTGACAATGATTTCTTCTTTTAAACTAAAGTGTGGTTTTGTTTTCTCCATGGAGTCTGAGTAATTTTCCTTATCTTTCTTTTTAAAATGATAAGTAATTAAGTTTTGGATGGAAGTTGTGGAGTGTTAATCTTTAATGTTGGAATAAATTGTGATAATTTTAAACCATGGACTTCATTTACTTCTTGATTTGGTCAATTAAGATGTTAATATTTGTTGTGAGAATATGTAAGATCTATGAAGGTATTGTCTCAGTCAACTAATGGTAAGAATCACATGAGATTGTATGGATGAGAATATAATTCACATGGCTGAGTGCAAATAAATAGGAAAATAAATTTTGAAGCGTGAAGAATTAGAGGACTTTAGAGTGACAGAGTAAAACCCCCAAATTGGTTTATAGTTTTAGGTTTTGATACAAGATGTTAGCTCCTAGGTGGAGGGAGAAGAGGGAGCTCTAGAGTGAGAGGTACTATCTTCCTTACCTAGCTCGTCTTCAAGACTATTCAAACTTCGAATTAGCTAATGTTCTTTATAGCATCTCTAGTAAGGGTAAAGAATATTATTGCTCCTATTTGGCACAACACAATTTGAATACTTTCAAAACTAAATTCCTATACTTTTTATTGATTCATGATAAGAA
>NW_018241800.1:0-782 GCF_001263595.1 Phalaenopsis equestris
CCAAATCAGTTCAATGGTTCCACTCTGGTTTTGACAGGTTCAATCCTAATTCTATGTAGAAAAGATTTTGAGCTTAGACTGAAACGGTTGAATGAAGCAGTTAAATTGAGCCGGCCAATCAAGTCTAGTTTGTAAAACCATCGATGCAATTGTCCATTATTAGGAACATTTTACTGGTGCAATGCTTTTTTTCTTTAGAATCATAGATTGTTGGACATTGCATTTGATTAGATAAATAAGAGAGTTTTAACGAAAGAAATTATTTTCGAAATATTTGACAGTTATAGGATTTTTGTTTGGCGCAGTCATCCTGCATCTCAAGATGTTTTATAGTTGTAGGAAATTTTTTTTTTTTTTTTTGCATTGCATCATAAATGATTGATTTTGTTGGATTGAGCTCTACTTACTAAAGGCAGGTTTAAGAAAGTTTACAGTGGGAACATTAATTTTTCAATTCCATTGATTATTTTATGCTCTAATCACATTCTTAAATTATAGCAACTTTGTTGAAGGTGATTTTGAAATCATTTAAGGATTAAAAACTCTATACATCAAATTAATACTACGCACACTTCAAAGTTCTAATATATAAATATACAAAAATTCATGTCATACCGTCACTTGATTCGGTAACTACTGAAAAAGGGACATTACATACATAGCAGCCAATTCCGGTGTATTTACATATCTAACACTTAACGTTTGCTTTTTTGACATTTATGCCACCCAAAACTTTCCTATCACTTCAACAAAAGAAGGTGAAATCCTTTCAATTCATAGAT
>NW_018241801.1:0-769 GCF_001263595.1 Phalaenopsis equestris
CCAAATCAGTTCAATGGTTCCACTCTGGTTTTGACGGGTTCAATCCTAATTCTATGCAGAAAAGGTTTTGAGCTTAGACTGAAACGGTTGAATGAACCAGTCAAATTGAGCCGGCCAATCAAGTCTAGTTTGTAAAACCATCAATGCAATTGTCCATTATTAGGAACATTTTACTGATGCAATGCTTTTTTTCTTTAGAACCATAGATTGTTGGACATTGTATTTGATTAGATAAATAAGACTTTTAATGAAAGAAATTATTTTTGAAATATTTGACAATTATAGGATTTTAGTTTGGCGCAGTCATCCCGCATCTCAAGATGTTTTATAATTATAGGAATTTTTTTTTTTTACATCATAAATGATTGATTTTGTTGGATTGATCTCTGCTTACTAGAGGCAGGTTTAAGAAAGTGTACAGTGGGAACATTAAGTTTTCAATTCCTTTGATTATTTTATGCTCTAATCACATTCTTAAATTATAGCAACTTTGTTGAAGGTGATTTTGAAATCATTTAAGGATTAAAAACTCTATACATCAAATTAATACTACGCACACTTCAAAGTTCTAATATATAAATATACAAAAATTCATGTCATACCGTCACTTGATTGGGTAACTACAGAAAAAGGGACATTACATACATAGCAGCCAATTCTTGTGTATTTACATATCTAACACTTAACATTTGCTTTTTTGACATTTATGCCACCCAACACTTTCCTATCACATTAACAAAAGAAGGTGAAATCCTTTCAATTCATAGAT
>NW_018241802.1:0-206 GCF_001263595.1 Phalaenopsis equestris
TGCGGTGGCGTTTTGAAAACGCACCTGTCCTGTTTAGGTAAATTACGTTTTGGCAGTTTATGCGTTTTCAAAACACATAAAACAGAGTTTCCATACCGCACATATCTAAGTGCGGTGGGAGCTTATTGGCAATGATCTGACTTTTCAAAAAAAATAAAAATTTATAACAGCCACTGCACCTAGCTTATCAGCAGATTATTCAATAA
>NW_018241803.1:0-2014 GCF_001263595.1 Phalaenopsis equestris
ACCCCACCCCATATTTTCATTTGAGGATACTACATACATGGCAACCGAAACATTGCTAACAATAAATCAAGCACCCTCTTTTATCCATTTCTCTAATTCTCACTCAAACATCAATGATAAACATTCTGTAATTTTGAATTGAGGCAATTACGTATAGGGCACTCGAAACAATGTTTTGAACAAGTCAAGCACCCTATTTCATCCATTCTTCAAATTTCCACTAAAAAATTAGAGGTAATGATAGAAGGTTATTCCATATTTTCCATTTCATCCAGTTACATACAGGGCACCAGAAATTTTGCTATCTACAAATCAAGACCACCTTTAATCTCAAATTCTCACTCAAAAAATCAATGGAGATTAAAAAACAATTCAACCTTTTTCAATCTCATCACAAATTTCAAATCGCAAATCAGAGGAGATAAATTAAAAAGCCACAAATCACTAATATCACAAATTACTCATAGTAAACTGTAAATGGGAAAGAAAAAAATTGCAAAGAGAAAGTCATTCCATCCAAAATAAGGCAACTACATGCATCGCACCTGAAACAATGCTATGTACAAATTAAGCACCATGTTTCATCCGTTTTTCAAATTCACACTAAATAATCAATGGAAGAAATGATGGAAAGCCATCCTATATTTTTCATTTCATCCAGTTACATACAAGGCACTCAAAACATTGATGTCTACAAATCAAGCAGACTCTTTCGTCCATATATCAAATTCCTACTCAAAAAATCTGTGGAGACAAAAAAATACCATTTCACATTTTTCATTTTTATCGCAAATTTAAAATCGCAAAATCTGAGGAGATAAATCAGAATGCTACAAACCTAAAATTTCATAAACATCTCACAACAAATTGCAAATGAGAAAGCCAAAAATCACAAAGAGAAAGTCATTCCATAAAAAATGAGCACATAATTACGTAAAGAGCACAGTAACCAGAGATCGGAGGGAAGAGAGAGAGAGAGAGGATAAATACAACTATTAGAGAGAGGCGTGTGAGAGGCTCGAGAGAAGCGCGATAAAGACTCGAGAAAGAAACGAGAGAGAGAGAGAGAGAGAGAGAGAGAGAGAGAGAGAGAGAGAGAGAGAGAGGTACCTATGGTTCTCGAGATCGATTGAGAGAGGTACGTGAGGCAGAAGGCATGTGAGAGAGGGAGCATGTGAGAGAGGGAGCTAAGGACAGTGGGGTAATAAATTCACAAAGAAACACGGGCTGTGGGTTCAAAACTCGCGGTCCGTGTTTGACGTAAATTTATAATAATCTCTGTTGCACTGCGATTTCCAAATGGCTTTATCAGTGTTTTCAAAATGTGTCGCACCGAATGAGCTTCTTCAAACGGAGAAATTATTATGTACGGACACCTCATGTATCTCTGCATGCGATGTCCGATCCTGACCGTAGATCACAGTAATTTACGGTAAGGATATATTTCAGTTTTTTTTTTTAAAAATTTAGGTGGGGCCCACCGAAATACATCATGACCGTAAATCAGGATCGAACACACACTTGATTTACGGTCAGGATCGGACACCGCATGCATCTTACGTGCTGTGTCCGTCCGTATAGAATAATCCGCATGGAATAATTTTTCCTTCAAACGGGCCCTTAAGACATACTAAACTAGCATCTTAATGCTATTAAAATACGTCATTGCATTTAAAAGTGAAGGTTAGTTAATTTAAATGGAGGATAGATGAAGAGATACTTTAGAGTATACTAGCAAAGGTAAGTATTTGTGTTATGTGCTTTTTATTTAGAATTTTAAATTAATTTATAATTAACTTTTAAATATAATTTTAAAATAAATTGGAAATATTCTTCAAAAAACTTTGAAAATATTCTTTTAGATCAAAATTGATTAAAGAAACAACGCATAAAAAATTAGGATTACTTTGGGTTAATCTGTATTTTTTTTAATTTTGATATTTATTAATAATTTAAATTAACTTTAAATTAAACTAAAATTTAAAATTATGAAAATTATAAGAAAAACAAGGTT
>NW_018241804.1:0-795 GCF_001263595.1 Phalaenopsis equestris
GGTTGATAGGTTGAGCATTTGTCAGGTTCGAGGGGAAATTTTCCCCCGTATAATATTAGGGTTGAAACTGTTCAGACCGGGTTAGTTATGTGTTGAACTCAATCCCAATCGACAACCTAAGTTGACATACTAAATGAACCGTACATACAATATGTTTAAATCTCTTCAGAAAATATCCCCTAAATATAAAATAATTTATGAACAACAAAGATTTGACTGTTAGACAATAAATTTAGATTAATATAAGTCTATAAAAGTAAAAACCTTTTGTATGCTTATTCCAGCTAAATGGAAAAATCTTATATACGAAGTCCGAACGCAGCTCTGGATCCAGAATCCAGTAAAATCTTGTCATGTGTGTTTGATTGAGCATACCTAAGAAATGACAAAAAGACGCTAATAACACCACAATGTTATTTTCGTGGTCCTTCGGGCAATGTTATTGACGTTATTCATGAGTGTTATTGCGGTGTTATTGTGGTGTTATTGAAATTATTTTGCAGGGGTTATTGTGGCATTACCACGGTGTTATTTGTGTGGTTTTCCAGGCGATGTTATTGATCACCGGTGTTATTGCAATCTTATTTCGATGTTGTTCGAGTTATTTTGCAGGATCATTGAAGTGAAACCGTGACACCGATAATATTTTCGTGTTATTATGATATCATTGGAGTTGTTTAAGAATAACACTCCAATCGGAGTTCTTATCATTTTTTAGGTGGGTCAGATGCCAATACCCTTGCGAGCGGCAGAGGGAAGTATATAAGGATACTCTTTCCACCCAAAATTCGAAAT
>NW_018241805.1:0-226 GCF_001263595.1 Phalaenopsis equestris
CCCCTTTGTCCTGCTGTGTGGGCTATACTCCAGGTGGGATTTCTAGGAGGTTTTTACTCCTTAGGATGCAGGTCATTCTCACACCGCAGTCCTTGTTGTTAGTGCTACCACAAGTTCTCTGACTTAGAAGATCGTAGGAGCGACTTCCTCTTTAAGAGGAAATGTTTTCGTTGGTTTGACTACCGTCCTAGCCCCATTGTTCCGGTTTTCTCTGAGGTCTCGCCTG
>NW_018241806.1:0-4832 GCF_001263595.1 Phalaenopsis equestris
GAACTCCTCTGCGACGAATCTGAACTGCCGCAAACCTTTCCGAAATTCTTCGCCAAATTCGCTCTGAATCGTCCAAACCCTAGCCGACAAACCTTCTTTGTTCTCACGCAGTTGAAATTATTCTTTCTTGCCCTTGAACTTCGCTCTGATACTACTTGTTGAGAAATTAGGGCGATAAAAAATAAGAATCAACACAAATCCAAAAGAACACACATAGATTTAACGAGGTTCGGCAAAGATGTCTACCTCCTCGGGAGCAGATTGTCAGCTTTCCTTAATCGCAGAAAAGAAGTACATGACTATGGGATGCTCCCTAAGGTTATAAACAAGCATATATATAGCCCTAGAGTAAACCCTGAAGTACAAAATGTAATTGCAAAATTAACTTTATACCGTACCGCAGGCTGTGCCCCCGCACCCCCAACCCACGTAACGAAACTCCCCCGATTGGACAGATCTTTTCACTCCGCCATGTTTCGTTTCAATATCTGTCCCTTATATGATATATGAGCCGTACCTAACATTTACTAAATCCGCCGAATCACAGTATTTATTAAATCCCTGATTTATCGTGAATCCGCGTCATTTTGGGATTTACAGCAGCTCAGGATTTACGTTTTTTTGCCGTATGTTAAGTCCTGCATAAATCTGAAGAATAGCGTACCAATGTTAGGAATAGCGTCCCGGTGTAAGGTCCTTTAAAGCGAGGTTTGGTTAAAGAGCTGATTCAGTCAACCAGCTGTATGGATTTGGGATTCCAGGTGGCATTAGTTGGTAGATTCGACTGCTCTAGATTACAAACAAAAGATGAGCTTCGGCATGTTTCAGGGTGAAATTTGTGCTTGACGAGAAAAAATGTCAGCAGTATATGTGGACAATTTGCTTCAGTTAAACAAATCCAAAAGCTTAGCCTGGATGACTGGTCATGGGTTGCGCTAAATCAAATAGAAAATTCAGGTAAAAGATTGTTTCTTTTAGCTGTGTTTACTTTCATTTTGTATTTTTATGTTTATATATACAATATCTGGATTATTAAGAACCATTATGACTCACTCAATGGGTGCCGATTAGTCCGCTATTTTATTGTTTTGATAGTTGTGATTATTTTGAATTTACTCATCTATTCTACAATAACTGCCGTCTTGGAACTTTGAGGTTTATCGATGCGTTTCTGTAACTTTGATTTAGCAAACAACTAGAAGCAGATTCTTGTCCCGGTTCATTTATATCCTTGAGGTTGGGGATTTATAATGCTTCTCAATTCTGCAATGAACGCCAATATTGTTTCCTCATCTATTCTACAATAACTGCGACAACGGCGCATCTCACCCAATCCATCTTCCAATATTGTTTTCTCAGATGAGGCAGAAGACCCTTTCCATATATGTGGAGAAAAACGGCATATTTTACAAGCTAGCGGTAGGATTGGGTTCCACATCCGGGGGAAGGTTACCTTAAATTCGATTAAAATACGGTGCAATGTTTCTTTCAATTTTCCGGCCAAGCTATAAAATATTATTTTCAATTTTCTAGAGAGATTTTCTAAGACAATGTAAATAGTTAATACAGAATTTAAAAAAATAATAATAATAGATTTTAATTATCCTTTATGTTTGATTTAACTACCGTCAATGGAAATCTACATGCCATTAAATTATTAAATATTTTTTTATTTTTTATTTCATTAAATAAATAAAAAAAATCATTATTATAAAATTTTGAGGCATTTATATACATACCGTGCAAGTCTTGTCTACTTATATATCTATCCTAAACATTCTTGTTTACATCTATACCACAAATCCTTAGCAGCACATCAAAATAGCGACCATTATCTTTAAAAAAAAATTATAATTTTTCATACAAAAGTTTTTGATGTGTTATAAAATTAATAAGCATAAGTATCAAATTTTGGGTGGCGTATGTAAATACATGAGGATTATGTAATATAAAATGTATATATTCCTCTGAATATTGATATATGTTAATTTTGAGAATACACATGCACACATAAAAAAAGTGTCAGTGTTGGTTCTGAGTAGAACAGACGATCCAAAGAAAAAGAGTACGATAAGAGAGGGCTCACAGGCAAAAGACTGTGAGGGTCACCTATCCAACAGACAGCATTCATCTGAGCCAAGGCCAATAAGACCAATACCGATCGAGCCACAAGTAGAACAAAATGATTCAAGTTCGAGTCGTTCTGTCAGAATCGAGATCAAGAGGCATCTAAATGAATCATCACAAAGAAGTTGACTTGAGAGAAGATCAAGCCCCTCCACATCTCTAATCATACCGGGGATGTCTAGAAGTCCCCCCATCAATTATTAAGACTCAAGAGTCAGACTAGATCAACTGACCAATAATGTTGATCGATCCTAGCCGACTGAAAAAGTCCAATCAACCTTAATACAAACAAGCTCAATCAACCGAGCTAGAAAACAATCGAGCGATAGGCTCATACATATGACTGTGAATTTAGCTCGAAGATCGTTAATCATCAAAAATTGATTCAATCCGTCTTCCAATAAAGTTTCCATATATGTGGAAAAAAAAATGGCATATTTTATAAGCTAGCGGTAGGATTATCTTAAGTTAGATTAAAATACGGTGTATTATTTCCTCGTCTTTCCAAGTATATAACATATTTAACTTTTCATGCACTTTTTTAAGGAGATTTTCTAAGACAACGGTCGATAATTTTCTTAATGTAAAAAATGTCTCTTAATTTAATATACAATTTAAAAAAGAATAATAATAGATCTTAATCATCCTTTATGTTTAATTTAACCACATTCAACGGGAAATATACATACCATTAAATTATTAAATACTTTAAATTTTTTATTTAATTAATTAAAATAAAGAAAAATTATTATTATTAAATTTTTGGGCATTTACGTACATAACGTACAAATCTTGTCTACTTATATATTTATCCTAAACATTCATTTTTACATCTATACCATAAATCTTTAGCATCACATCAACAGAGAAATCATTATCTTTTATATATATATATATATATATATATATAATTTTTCATACAAAATTTTTTGATGTGTTATAAAATTAATAAGCATGAGTATCAAATTTTGGGTGGCATATGTAAATGCACGAGAATTGCATGATATAGATGTGTATATTTCTGATTAATTTAGAATGAAAACAACTTTTCATGCCTAATTATTAATATTTCTTAATTTTGATAATGCAGCTGCTCACATCAAAAATGTGTCTAGTGTTGTTTCTGAGTGGATTTGACGATCCAAAGGAGAGGAGTACAATGAGAGATGACTCACCGGCAAAAGAATGGGAGGCTCGCCGATCCAACAGAATACAGCCGTCTAAGCCAAAGCCCAGAAAACCAATATCGATCGAGCCATAAGTAGCACAAAAAGGCGACAAAATGATTCGAGTCTGAGTTTTTGGTCAAAGAAGAGATCAAGAGACGTCTAAATGAACCATCACAAAGAAGCTGACCTGATAGAGTAATCAGTCTTTCAACATCTCCAATCATATTGGCAATGCCTAGAAGTCCCACCATCAATTATCAAGACTCGACAGTCAAACAAGATTAGTTGAGCGATAATGTTGATCAATCCTAGCCAACTAAACCAGTCCAATCGACCTTAAGACAATCAAGTTCATCTGAACGAGTTAGAAAGCAACCGAGCGTATGGTTATGAATTTAGCTCGAAGATCGTTAATTGCTCAAAAATCAATTCTAATTTTGGTTCGAATCAAGATCAAACTGAAATAAGTAAGTCGAGCTAAGAGCTGAAACTTTGAATTGAATTCTTTTCGAACCGATATTAAGTCATGCATGGATCAGCTCCAACTGACTCGAGATCTTCTTGTTGTATTTTTAATTTATAAAAAATTTTATATAATGCTAAATAAAATGAATATAATGAATCACTAGCCAATTTCAATTTGATTTCGAGTTGGAACGAATCCAAACAACTTAATTTGAGCCAATTATTTTCGGTTTGAGCCGAATCAAATCGATTCTTAGCCTAACAGAATCCAAATATTTTAATATTAGTCCAAATATGTGGAGAAAGACGCTATCGTTACTTTAAATTATATTAAAATAGGATTCACTATTTTTGTTTCTTTCCAAAATTGGTTTTTATTTCCTTTTATCCTCTCGATCTCTCTCCTCCAGATCAAGACTGTTACCGGGGAAAATTTATAATATTTTAAAATTTTGAGTATTTACAGAATTATTTAATATAGATAAATAATCATTCAAATATATATATATAGAGAGAGAGAGAGCTGGATAAAGACAGATGTAAAGAAGGTTAAAATTGAATTATAACCAAAAACAGTAAATTGATCCAAGATAACAAAACATTAATACCGATTCAATTTGCTAAAAAACTAATTATGTTTATTTCGTGAATGATTAACCCCTACATTATTCAAAGAATCCGAGCTCAAGAAGAACAACAATCGCAACTTAGCCTTCAACAAAGGAACCTAACACATAAAAAAATGGACTCTTCCGACAGAACAATCTCTTCTTCAATTCTACCACTGGAGGTCTTCTCCCTCACAATAAACCATCCTTCATTTTCCCTCGGCAAAGTGTTCGCCCAATCCGGCCGTTTTTCATTTGCTAATTCCATCATCTTCTCTCTCACCGCTTCTAATATCGGAAACGAATCCAGCTGTTACAAAGTTATCGGCGAACGAGTAACTTAACACACTTCTGGAAGTTGGGTGCAAAACTGAGTAAGCAATGTCTTCCACTTCTGATTCCAAATTTTTGCAGTGCAGCGATTATTAGGATCTTTCTGGAAGCAACAACGAAGGAAATCCTT
>NW_018241807.1:0-572 GCF_001263595.1 Phalaenopsis equestris
AGAAGTTCCTTACCCGCCTCACCAAAGCAAAGGCGGCAATCGCTATCTTTCTATATGTTGACCCTAGGTTTCCCCAGTGAGGTTGTTAGCATCAAGAATGGATCCCTATTACATATGTATGCTTGCATGTTGCATTTTGCATGTCATATAACATTTCACTTCGCTCCATCGACCACCACGGCTCGATGAGAATTTCACTTCGCTCTGGCTCTGCGAACATTTCACTTCATTTTGACCGGCCGCCCCGGCCTGGCAAGCATTTCACTTCAATTTGACCGACCGCTCTGGCCCGGTGAATATTTCACTTCGCTTTGACCGGCCGCCTCGGCCTGACAAGCGCTTCACTTTGCTCCAGCCATGCGAGCATTTCACTTCACTTTGACCAGCTTCCACAGCCCGGTGAGCGCTTCACTTCGCTCCAACCAGCCACCCCGGCACGGCGAGCATTTCACTTCACTCCGATAGGCCGCTCCGGCCCGGTGAGCGTATCACTTTGGTTTGACCAACCACCACGGCCCGGTCGACCGATCACCTGCATTTTTGTCTGCTTTTGCATTATATCACATGCTTGC
>NW_018241807.1:608-874 GCF_001263595.1 Phalaenopsis equestris
GCCTGGCTGCCCCGGCTCGGCGAGCGCTTCACATCTCTCTGACCGGCCGTCTAGCCCTGCGAGCATTTCTCTTTGCTTTTACCGCCTGCCTCAGCCTGGTGAGCACTTCACTTTGCTCCAACCAGCCACCCCGGCATGGTGAGCGCTTTACTTAGCTCCGAACTGTCGCCCCGACTCGGCAAGCATTCCACTTCATTTCAATCAACTTCCCCATGTCGGTTGGCATGACAGTTTGGCTCAAACGGATTCCTCAACCATGTCGACCA
>NW_018241808.1:0-357 GCF_001263595.1 Phalaenopsis equestris
GCTTTGGACCGCACTGAATTCTGCAAAATATTAATCGACTGCTTGTTTTTTAATATTGCATCCATAAATTATGTATTCTAAGTATGTCTTCTCCACACTTATAATTTCCAGCTCATATTGATGGATTTTTATGAAAAACTCATTAAAATTCATTCAGAGATTTTTAGAATTATGGTTTTATTGTTATAAATATCACACCAATTTATTTATTTTTATTTATAAAAATGCCATTCAAGTTTCTAAGAACAATAAAATCTCAATGTCTTTTTTTTTTCCTTCTTTTCAATGATTTGATCATGAAACGAGCAATGAGCAGATTTGATGATTTGTTTAAAAATGTTAAGTTGTTATTTCCTA
>NW_018241809.1:0-1133 GCF_001263595.1 Phalaenopsis equestris
TGTTTGACTCGTTAACTTAGCGAACGAGCCTAACACGAGCTATTCACGAACAGCGAGTCGTTTTGACAGCCCTATCTGTAGCTACCAAAAAGAAGGGATTACAAAGAGAAGGGGCCTTTCACATGCATACCACCCCTATTCTTATGTATGTACATGTGTAACACCTAACTTTACTTTCTTACATTTATACTACCTAAGTCTTTAATATCACATAAAAAACTACCACTATTTGAACTTAAAAATTAAAGTTTAGGGGTCAGATGCGTAAATACATAAGAATTAAGTGCTATGTATGTAAATCATCCTAATGAAAGAATGAAAGCAAACAAATTACACAATATGGCAAGCATGTATGAATAAACAGCTTCCTTGCAAAAAAATTAGCCAGAATGACTAAAAAAGACTGTTCATAATAACTATGAAATTTTAACTTTGGTCAGATGTATGAAGATTTCAAACTTATTCTAAGAAATTCATCTCTAACCAATTCCCTCAAACATCAACATAACTCTTCATTAAATAGGAAATTTTTTTTTTTTTTTTTGGAGTGATGTATGAAGAAACTAAGAGCAAATTCACATCAATTTGAATAGTTTTTGAATAGTTTATCACATTAAAAAGGCATAAAATTTTATACAACAAGAACAACAAGTCTTTATTCCATTAAGTGGAGTCGGTTACATGAATCCTATTTCTCCATTGAGTTATATTGATAGTCATATTTTCATTTAATTCTAATAAACTAAGATCATTTTTTATACAACAAGCCCAAATTTTTTAGGCCTATTTCTGCCTTTTTTTTATCATAAGTTGAATCTAAAATATATAGTCTCTTAACTGGATCATCAGATGGTTGACATTTGATGTGGCGAAACCATCTAAGATGACTCTATCTAATCTTGTCAGCCACTGGAGTTACACCAACCGTATCATGGATATAATCATTTCACATTTTGTCTAAGAGTCATGCCACTCATCCGCCTAAGTATTCTCATCCCAACACCACTTAATTTTGATTTATACTTCTCTTGTAAAGGCCAACATTCTGCATCATAGAGTATTGTAGGTCTCATTGTCATCTTATAAAATTTTCCTCTAAGTCTAAATGATACTTTTCTATCACACAATAGACC
>NW_018241810.1:0-385 GCF_001263595.1 Phalaenopsis equestris
TTGCGCAAAAGGGTTTTGGCGCCTAAACGCAAGATCCGACACTTAAGCACTGGTTAAACAAAGAAGGTCGTGCCTAAGATCCAGAGGTCTCGCACTTAAGCGTCAGTAGCAGTTACTAGATGAGTAAAGTCGGTTTCTACAAATTCTGAAGAGGTTTTTGAGGCACCCATTGGCATAATAGGTGGTTAGAACCACCATGAACGAAAATTATCATGAAAGGATGCATCTCTTGGTTAAATACATCGAATCTAGACATATTTTGAAGAGTTTCCAAGGCACCTCCTGGAAAACTATAAAAGAAAGAAGAGAGGACTTTGAAAACTGTCTTGAAAATATTTGGAAAGTTTTGGAAGTTCATCAATTTGAGGAGTTAGTTCAGAGAGAT
>NW_018241811.1:0-414 GCF_001263595.1 Phalaenopsis equestris
CAACGAAGTGAGAGTGAAAGATTCCTCTTGTAGTCAAAGTGATCGACTTGTGTAAATTCCTGCAGTAGTAAAATCCTCTGCAACTTCGTGGATATAGGCAATTTGCCGAACCATATAAATTTGTGTGTTCTTTTCTGGTGTGATTTTTCTCATTCCATTTTTTACTTCGTCGATCGTTCTCTTGTTTGATATATATATATATATATATATAGACACACACACATACACACACACACACACAATGTGTCAGCACGAATTTCAACTGGTATATATAGATCTCCCAACAACAGCTTCCACAGGCACTCCCTGTTGTGATCGTTCCTTACATCAACTGGTATATCTAGATCTCCCAACAACAGCTTCCACAGGCACTCCCCGTTGTGATCGTTCCTTACCGCAGGGGCAACGAGTTCT
>NW_018241812.1:0-381 GCF_001263595.1 Phalaenopsis equestris
TCTCAATGTGATTTTGGCTTTCTTCCTGCGAAATTGTGTTTTTGATTTGTTTAGGGTTTACAGAGAATTCGCTTTGTTCTGGAGCATTGTTATAGAGATTTGTTTGTCTGTAGAGAGAGTACCGTGAGGCGTACCTGTTGTGGAGCATTGGAGCATTTGTTCTGTGTGGGTTGGTGGTGGAAGTGAGTTGTGCTTGTGAGTGGTGGCTGTAAGAGTTATTTATGGCGTTGTGATGGCTTGGGAGTGTGTTCTGGTGGCCTTGGGTCCGTGGGTTGGTGGTCGATGTGAGTTATGCTTGTGTGTGGTGGCTGTGAGAGGTATTTATAGTGGTTGTGGTGGCTTGAGTGTGTGTTCTAGTGGCCTTGGTGTGTAGGTTGGTGA
>NW_018241813.1:0-820 GCF_001263595.1 Phalaenopsis equestris
CATCATCATCATTATAGCTTTATCTCAACTATTTATAATCGGTTTTATGACTTCTCATTTTAAATTCATTAGTGTTGATTGTTGCAATGGGGTTTAGATTTATTCTACGCAATTCGTTTTGATATATGCTGTTTTCATTTAGCTTCTTTCTAATCTCTCTGCCCTTTCTACTATTCTACGTAGATGTCCAAACCACATGAATTTATTTTTCATATCTTATCTTCAATAGATACTGCTCCCACATCTCTTTTGTATGATCATTTTTCAATCTATTATTCTTTATTCTAGAACACATTCATCTAAGCTATAACTATCTTACCTTAACTCAAGAAGTTGAAGGTTGATGTTAGTTTCATTACAAATTATAAATTTTTTATCTAGATTGATCATCATCAACATCATTGAAATTTCATAATTGTGTGTAGATGAGGCTTTTTGAACCTTTTAATTTTTGTATGTCTAATTGTAGTTTTTTGCATTATTAGGATCTTGCGAAAGAAATCCGAGAGTTTAGAAGCCCAAACGATGGCGAAACAAGAATGTTTTATGAGATAATAATTGCACCAAACTATACAGAAAAGGGCCTTGAGATCTTATGCGGTAAGTCAAAGAATTTGAGGATACTTGAGGCGAAAAGGACTCAAAAGGGAATGCTCTCGCTCAGACAAGTTAGTGGGGGGTGGTTAGCTCAAGATTCTGATGATTTGATCCCACGAGAAACTGAATTTAAGGTTATGTCAGATAGGGTCCCCCAGGAAAATGAGTTGTCGGATGCGCAATTTGCCTGGCTCTGTGTAAAGCATGTGAAGAGCAATGCAAT
>NW_018241814.1:0-252 GCF_001263595.1 Phalaenopsis equestris
AGGTTGAAATTCTATTTTGCCATCCTATTTTAACCTCAAAAAGAAAGGTGCACGTACAAATTATTCTCTCTTGAATTACTTGGAATAATTTTCAAATCAAGGTGGACTTTGGCTTGTATCATATAATTTGAAGATAAAACATAAGGCAAATAAGCACATGGGACATTGCTTAAAGTTGAATTTTTGGAAATAGCAGTTATTTGAAAAATAATTTCTTTCCAAGGCGAGGTGAATCAAGTTGGAATAGCCAAT
>NW_018241815.1:0-569 GCF_001263595.1 Phalaenopsis equestris
CATCTCAATCAATTGAAGCATTTATGAACTTATGATTTTGCAAAATACTTTGAGAGTTGAGTGCACAATTTTGAGTTTACATGAGGATTAGACTTGTGGAACCAAGTTGATTTGTATACTTTGACTATTTTGATCACCTCAAGGATTCATTCTTGATCCAAAATTCAAGAATGATTAAATATTGGAAGATTTTTCATACATACCAATTATTCCTATATATTTACATATCTGCTCCAATACTTCAGAGTGTGTGTGTGTGTGAGTGTGTGTGTGTGTGTGACCTTATCTTGCATGAAAAAGGTGTATTTAACATCTTCAAAGTTAAAATAGGGATATTTTTTATGTTATATGAATAGTTTTTGGTGGTGTAAATGTTAAAAAAGTTAAGTTTAGGGGTCACATATGTAAATACACAAAATTAAGTTGTCTGTAAATTCCCCATTAATGTTATATTTATAAGAAGACAATCAAACATTTTATGTCATATAAATATAATCGTAATTTAAAAATATAATTAAATGTCATGATTTTTTGACAAATTTTATACTGACTGTTGAGATTTTCACAAT
>NW_018241816.1:0-3309 GCF_001263595.1 Phalaenopsis equestris
ATTTTTTCCATAGTCTGATGATTTTCTCATTGTTGTCTTTGAGTTTGCTCGCCCCTAATAGAAGTGTTGTTCATGTGGGAAATCTTACTTTGTATGAATTCGCCTAAATACCATTATTGAATTACCTTTTGATTTCTTCTTTAAATTGATAACATGCTTCAGTGTTATGACAATGACTTCAATGAATGTGATAATATTGTTCCCAATTCCCCAAATTTAACTTTAATAGAGGTGGTCATTTAAGAGTTTTCTTCTTATCTTGAATTTCCATCAGAATATTATCACATGATGTTTTAAGCAGTGTGAGTTCTTGGTCTAGTCAGGATTCATGCTTTTGAGGTTGAGGGGGTAGATTTTGGTTTCCTTGAACCTCGTACTTATTTCACCAAGTTGATTGAGTTGCATCTCTAGGATTGTTCTTGTGCTTTTCTATGAATGATTCAAAATGCTTTTTATGTGTATTAATGACTTCATCAGTTGCATTTTGGGCTTCAACGCGATGGATGAAGTCATCATGTGAATGAACTATTTCTAATATTAAAGTTGAGTAGAAAGGACCATGATGTAATCCTCCCAAGAAGTCGCCTTTTAGTAATTGTAGATGTACTCCTGAGATTTGACAAACTTTAATTGAGAATTTATAGAAACAATCTTTTTACCGGCTCTCCCTCACTTTGGTGAATCTTGAAAAGGTGAGAGGGGTCTTTGATAATCTTCTCATTTATAATGAATTACTCCACAAATAATTTAACAAGCTCATCAAAGGTATGAATAATCCCTCATGAGAATGAATAAAACCAAGTATGTGCTTGGACTCTACTTTGAGGTGCAATGTCATATTTCTTGTTGGATAGAATACAACATCGTGTTCCTCTTTTGCAGTTGTAGTGTCAACCTTTGGCACTATGGCGTTAGGAGTTAACTGAATTTTTACCTTTCTTCTTCTTTTATGAGTCACATAGTTAATGCATTGCCTTGGACGGTGTAGTAGATATGAGACACGCATCATTTAGTCAGGACCAATTTTACTGGTTTGAGATTATCTTCTATTGGCTTTGTAAGCCGAGAAATACAATAATGTTTCTCTCGGTTGTTGGTATGCCCTTCCATATCAGTGGTGATCTCATTTGGCTTTTTAGTCATGTCATTGGACTGATTTCGATTATTTCGAACAAGTGGGTACTTCCATGTTTATAGATCATTGACTCTAACACTTTCTCCTCTAAACCATTGGCGCACCCTTTCGCATGGGTGGTAGTTCTGCCTTGCCCGATCGATCAATCGGGCTTATGTCATTCCTATCGATTGTTGACACGACCTAACATGAGCTCATTTTCTTTTGTATCCCTTTTCATACCACCTATGTGAAGAGCACATAGATAATATTCGAGTTTTGCAATGAATTGGTTTAGGCTACATTATTTTTCGACACACCCTTTTTATCTTTTGATCTTAGATATCATTTAATAAATTCATTTTCACGGCATCACAACACCCTCTTTTTGACAAGAGAGGGGATTCTGGCATTCTTTGCATTTTTTAACATGTGGTTCGTAGTACATGCATGTTTTGCATGTTGATTTGCATTTGCGTACCTTTCTTTTCTATCATTTTTTATGACATTTGAACTTTTGAGTTTGAGCTTCAAGATTTTTACATTCCTTAAAAGCTCTTGATTCTCCATTTGTATGCATCTTTCTTGATTTTATCCTCTTTAGAGGATACTTGACTTAGTATCATTGCTTTTAGGGCTTAGCTACAAGGCATATGCTTAAAATGTTATTTTATACATTGCTTATGTGTGTTGATGCATCAGGGTTCATACTTTTTTTTTAGTATGACCCTATTTTCTAATGCACCATATAGATCTAGGTCTAATGAGTTTGCATGCTAGTGGTGGTACCCGGATGACCCTTAGTTGGACCTATGATGATAATAAGGAAAAAAACATTATTATTTAGTTTGTTTGGACCAATAATTCAAGTTATCATGTTATTATCAGATCTCATAAGATCATTCCAAGCATAAGCTTGAGTTAACAATCATCATTCATCATGATGGGGGTTAGCCGATTTAGATGCTCAAGACGAGACCAGTTTGAAGACCCTTATACATTGCATTTAAACGTCTTACATTTAGATGTATACATAGACAATAACCTTGTAGTTTCTTTTTAGAATTAGGGCTAGGATGTATTAGGTTTTTTTGTACATATCCATTATCCATTGGCTTATGCTGGCTGTTATGCACTTTATGTACATTTTCCATGCTTTACCAAGTTGGAGACTTGCGTTTACAATTATTTTCGATTTGTGTTCAAAATTTTTGATGTAAATACCTTTAAAAAGCCCTAAACTAATCCACATCTTCGATAGAAAAAATGGAATCAACATTTGACGCAAATTTGTGTCCGTAAACAGTGGACGCAAAGTCCTTGGGTAATGTTTATGTTCGCACGAATCACATCAAAACTAGCTAAAGTTGATAATGTTGGATGCAAAATTTGACATTTTTATTTTTTTTTTGCGTGAGCCATGGTCCACACTAATTGCATTTGCGATACCTGTTTTGGCATTGACCATATGTATGACACAAATCCGCGAGTAATATTATTTTGTGTTGGATCTTTTACAATTTAGCAAAAAAAAATTGTCTGAAGTTGTTTTGGCATAATCCTGTAGTGATAAGTCAAGATATAATTCAAAGTAAGCTACATTCATGATACCTTCTGCATTCATAATTCTTGCATTTAATTCTCTTATTTTTATCAGAGTTATCGCTTTCAAGAAGAAAGAGAATCGATGAACTAAATATGTAAATCAAAATTATGCTCGCATGAATTTCGAGAAAAAATTAGCAGGTTTCGCTTATGAACACCAAAGGACAATGCATTGGGACAATCAAAAGACGGAAATACCAAGCGTCGTTCCATTTGATTGGAATTCAAGCTGACCGAACAGATGCATATCAAAGCAAAGCATAAAAGGCACATAATTCGAGGGACAATCGTTCATAACCTGCTCCTTCATTGAGTATGGAACTCTTTATAGAGATAGTCAAAAGGCACCCTGCAGAACACCTTTCAGATCCTCTCAGAAAACCCCTTGTCTAAAGAGAGCCGCCCATCAAATTACGGTAATACACTCTATACCTGACGGACCACGTTCGCTCTAACATAGGAGGGCCTCTACTCATGATTCCATTGAGAGGGCCGACCGATGACCTCTCAACTAGCCAAAGATATGTTGAACAACCAAAAGTTTTCGGCTGACCAAATGATAAGATTCACGAGTCATTAAAAGCCCCTCT
>NW_018241817.1:0-907 GCF_001263595.1 Phalaenopsis equestris
TGCCTTCTTCATGTGTGGTGCTCACGGGTAGTGAATAAGAGATAAAAAGAGAGATGAAGAGAGAGAGAAATATTTCTTTCTTCTAAACATCAGGTGCAAACTAATAAATTCTTTTGCAGCTCCGTGGACGTAAACATTTTGTCGAACCACGTATAATATGTGTATTTTCACTTTTTTTAGTTTGTGAATTTTGAAGATAGATGAAGCTAATTTGAATCTGTTAGATCGACATGTTCTTGGGTTAATCGATTAACCCTGTCGAGATCCTTTGCCTACAACGTCATCAAGAAAGGACGACTGCAGATCTCATGTCAGCTTTATCAGACATGGACACTTGAAAAAAAAATTATTCAACTTAAAGATAACAAAAGATGTGTTTGCTGCTCTGCATCTGAATGATTTCAATACTATCATAAATCAATTATCGTATGTAGAAATTGATTTTGACGACGAAATACGTGCACTGATATTGTTGACTTTATTGCCCAATAGCTGAAAAACCTTGAGAATGATGATTAACAATTCTGCAGATAAATTTAAGCTGAAATATGATGATATTTGTGATTTGATTTTGACTGAGGAGGTGCGTAAGAAAAATTCTAGCGAGACCTATTAAACCAAATGATGTGTGCTCTCCTCATATTAAAATTATTATATAAACTAATATATTGGTTGATATTAAAATGTTAATAAAATGATTTATATACTATGCTTGACCAATGAATTCCACCCCCTCCTGAAATTAGTCGGGAAAGTTAAGGTTGCCATACACAAATTGAAAAAAAAAAAGTTTAATATTGACATATCTAAATTGATTCAAATTTAAATGGTGTTCGTATGATGAATGTAATATATAAATTGATATAAGAAGATATAAAGAATGTACTTGACATTCTTTAATGATCAC
>NW_018241818.1:0-826 GCF_001263595.1 Phalaenopsis equestris
ATTTTGGAGGTTATTTCAGTAATAAAAAATAATTTTGTTTTTGCAAAATAAGAAAATAATTTATATTCATCGAATTCTAAATTATAGTTTTTAAGAACGATATCCATTGGGTCCAGAGAATTTTTAGACGACTCGATTTTAGCGGGAATTGGATTTCCATTAAATTATGATGCTAATTAGACTAATTAATTATTACAGTAATAATCGTGATTTATTAATTTATCTTACATCTTCCTTAGAGATGATCACGCGGAGATTTCCGATCAGAAGGAGCTGGTCGTGGGATAATTTTCTTTTTGGGCTCTTTTTTTAACTTTTCAAAAAGTGATAAATACATACAAGTAATTTGAGACGTTAATATTTACAAATTAATCCTCGAGGTGATTTTTTTGAACTATCGAATTGATTTTGATGTGTGCTAGTGGATTCACAGCAGTCGTCTTAATGTTGCACGAAAATTTAACACACACTCATATAAAAGAAAACAAGTAGAGATGTTGGAAGTTTTTACGTGGAGAACTCGAAAAACATAATAATCTTATAGCTTTGTCTAGTTGAAGAGGTTCACTATAACTTAGTGATTGCAATTACAACATCTTGCTCCACGGGTGGGAGGGATACAAATTTTTTTTTGAGTTACAACGTTGATGCGTAGATGCACTTGTCGTAAGAAGTAGGCGGTGATCCATGGTAATCAGTGGCGGTCGGCGAGTGGTTGTCGACTTTGGTTGGTGGAGGTTGGTGGCTTCAGGAGTAAGAGACAACTTCAGTTCCTTCTCCAACACCCCCCGGTTAGGGCTCTATTTTATAAAGTCACAGTTGCAAT
>NW_018241819.1:0-523 GCF_001263595.1 Phalaenopsis equestris
ACAATATGCCTATGTCCTCGAGAGCAGAGCGGCGGGCTCCTTTTAATTTCATGAAAAAAAGTACAAAATCTCGACAATATGCCTACGTCCTACTGATATGTGGTGGTTGTTAAATTTTGATAATTGCATTTTATTAAGAGGATTTTTAAGATGATTTTATTGGCAGAATTTTGCTGCCGAATGTCTGCTGCTATTATATGTTGATTATTCAGTATTAAATGACTAGCCTTAATTGAAAGTGCTTTCCAATTATTGAAAGGGTTAATTGACCCTAGGTGCTTTAGGTTAGTGTCTTATCTACTATTCCATCTGCCCTCTGAAAAATTGATGTTCAAAGCTCTCTGAAAAATTTGGAGCCCTCGAAAATCTCCCATTTTTATTTCATTTTTAGATTTTCTTTCTTGTTCTACTTTGAGGGAAGGGATGATGAATCGTTAATTGACTTTTAGTTGAGGTTGGAATTTTTTTTTTTTTAAATTATTGAGGATGGCCGGCGGGAGGCTTCTTAGGCAACCTGTATAGA
>NW_018241820.1:0-305 GCF_001263595.1 Phalaenopsis equestris
CGGAGAGCATTTATTGCTTTGCTTCGAATGCTGAATCATGCAATTAGACAGGTAGAGCCATCACATATGATATTTACATACATATTTGCTGGAAACTCAATGTAGTTTATTGTGAAACCCTAATAGAAATGAACCTAAGCCTTAAATATTGATGTATTCTTTTTGTATAATGTTTGAAATTTTATAAACAAAATCAAAGTTATGCATGCCCATGTTAGAACACTCCTGAGATAGGTGGCCTCCTTTGGATAAAATTGAGGCCATCAGGCCAAAACAGGTAATATCTCGATGGGTGAAAGTCTGGA
>NW_018241821.1:0-16623 GCF_001263595.1 Phalaenopsis equestris
TGCGTATATCTTATATACGCAAATATTTCTCCAGGAGGGGAGGACAGGAGGAGAGGAGATGGGGGAAGGAGAAAGAGAAAGATAGGTTACGCGATTTAATATAATTTTATTTGACTTAATTTTAATTAAGTTAATTGATTAAAAAATATTAATTACTAAATGTATTATTAAGTTAATTATAATTTTATAAATTTATGTGTAACTATTAATAATCAAAATCATTTTTATTTTAATGAAAATTAATTAAAAATCTTTTATATAAAAAGGTTAATTAATATGTTCTCACCTAATTTTCATAAAATCTTTTTTGCTTTTTACTTCACTATAAAAAATTTAAATTTAAATTTGCACTCAAGTTTGAAATAACAGCATATTTATCATTTGAAATTTTAGAGAAAATATTTCTCTCATTATGGCTTAATAATTTGTTTATAGATATTATCAAATTTAAATGAAATCAATAACTAAAATTGCATCATTGAATTAAAATTTGTGTGTGGATACACCCTAAATTGGAACAAGACAGAAGGAAAGATTGGGGGAACAAAGAAAGCACAGGTAATTTAATGAAAATGTCAAGATTATACTTTCTTGTTCTTCAAATTAGATCCAATCAATCACTTGAGGGTCTCTCCTATTATTTTTTAGTCCTTTTTATATAAAAAAACATAAAAAATAGTTAATAACATGTTCTTTTAAAACAGAGAAATTTTCCAATCATTTTGTCTAACTTTTCGAGAAAGCTTAAAAATTTGCATACAGTATTTAGGATTGTGACACTTTTGACTTGCTTCACATCCTTAATCTCTCAGCTTCGAAACATGTGTCTAAAGTCAACGAGCTCTTGTATCTTAGTATGAGTGGGGGGACAAAAAAGTCTTCAACACAAGTAGCAAACTATCCACATTGCTTTGTCCAGCTTGCCCTACAAAGCTAATGACTTGGTAGTATTCATCTCCCCTCACATGTTCAACCTAATGCTTTAGCCATGTTAATTTAAACTGCGCCTCATATGAATGCATATATATTTTGTTATTTGAATCTTATGTAGCATCAATACTTCTAAAAAAGTGACGCAATTATGGCAGACATGTGACAGACACAAGTACAACTTTGGCATCCCCTGACACGTTTCCAACATTAGAAAATATGTGCATAATATTTTCCGAATTCAAATATATGAGGAACATGCTCCACACAACATCGGATAAGGGTTGGACATGATTTGAGGAAAAATAGAACAAGAGAAGTAAGAAATTACAAATATAAGAGTATCCTTAATTATGGGCCCGTTTGGGGCGGTTTATTTGGTGCGGTGGTGTTTTGAAAATACATCAGATCTATTTGGGTAAACTGTGTTTTGGCAGCTTAAGCGTTTTCAAAACGTAGAAAACAACGTTTTCACACCGCACCTATCTAGGTGCTGTGAGAGCTTATTGGCAACGATCTGGTTTTTCCAAAAAAATAAAAACCTGTAATAGCCACCGCACCTAACTTATCAGCAGATTACTTCCAAAAAAATAAAAAAATAGCCACCGCACCTAACTTATCAGCAGATTAAATCAGTTTATCAGCAAATTATTCAATAAGCGACAGCTGCCCCAAACATACCGTATATCTCATAATAAAAGCTGTCTCCTTAGTAATAATATTGAAGCTCCCTTCAACATTCATTGATGCAGAATCATTGAAGCTGAGCACTGAAGGTGCATCCAACATTCGTCAAAGTTGAGCTTTAAGTACCCTTTTATTCATCGAATCGAACCTGCACTCGCTAAAGCGTAAACCATATTTGAGTAGGAGTCGAATCAATTCATTGGAGTCGATACAAATGCCTCGTGTCAAAGCAAAAATCAAACCAAAAACATTTATTATCGAAATTGAGTGGATTGAAAACAACCCAAGTTTTGAAAATGATAATTTATAATTTTTTGTATTGTCTAATGAGTTAGTAGTTATGAATCTATACTTATTATAATTTTAAAGTTAAAATTTAACTAATTAATTGAATAACGTATAATTGGAGGATATCTTAAATTTTAGTAGACATGTTGGAAGAAATTTTTTTAAACATACAATATTTATAATTTTCTAAATAGTTGATCTCGGTAATCATGTGTTTTTATAATATAAGCTAAATTTATAAAGTTATATTTTGTTCATGATATGTTATGTTAAAATTTGTTGGATGTGATACTAAGAGTCGAGAGAGCAGTGATCTTGCAACTTGAGTGCACTCATATTGACCGGCTGGTTGGTAAAATAGTTTAGGCGGCAATGCGACTTTTAAGAAAATGTAATTTAATGATTTGTTTCCATTAGGAGCTTTTAGGTGAGATAGTTGCATTAAACTAATAGGATACTAAGCATAACTATACGCTCAAAAGAGAGTAGGTAGACATATGTTTCTTGTTCGCACATAATTTATTACTTAATTTTAGCAATCATTTTGTTGCTTATGCTACTATCTTCATTTTACTTTTCTTTTGCAATGAAATAGATGCATGTTTACGAATTTAAATGTGCTTAGTGATCCCGACTTTTTATATAGATGTAAAATGCGATGTATGTGATTATATACTTTAACTTCCTTAATAGTTATTCTTAATTTGCAACAAAGTCAAAAGTTTGATCCAAAGCAAAAACTATGTAAGTTTTCCACTTGAAACAAATAAGAATACAATTTTAATTTTAAATATGGGATACTACACAAGTATACGTATCGTTATCAAGTAATATAGAATTTTATGATCAAACCCTGAATATCGAACCCACATGAATAATAGTTATATGCTTTTTGGGAATTTAGAAATTTTAGATGACAAAAATCTACTTATAAAAAAATATTCTTACGTAAACTTAAGATGCTAAATTAGGAATACAAATTCGATTCTTTTTGTAACTTTTTGGTTTATGAAAATAAATTAAGCAACTAATTAATTTAACTAAATACTTGCAAGATGAAGGTGATATAAATAAAATATATTTTTCCTTATCATGAATCAGTAAAAGTAGAGAAATTCTGTTGTGGAAGTATTCTAAATGTGCTGTGTCAAATAAGAGTAATAATATTCTTTACCCTTACTAGAGATGCTATAAAGAACATTGGTTAATCTATAGTTTGAATAGTCTTGAAGACCTACTAGGCAAGGAAGATACTAGCTCTCACTCTAGAGTTCCCTCTTCTCCCTCCACCTGGGGGCTGACATCTCGTATCAAAACCTAAAACTATAAATTAAATTGATGGTTTTAGTCTGTCACTCTAAAGTCCTCTAGTTCTAGACCCTTGAATAGTTTATTTCCCTATTTATTTGCACTCAACCCCCATGAACTACATTCTCATCCATGAAATCAATATGTGATTCTAACCATTTGTTGACTGAGACAATACCATCTCAGATCTTACATGTTCTCACAACAAGTATCAACATCTTAATTGGCTAAATCAAGAAGTAAATGAAGTGCAAAGTTTAAAATCATCACAACTTCTTTCAACATTAAAGACTAAAAATTCACACAAATTCCATACAACACTTAACCACTCATCATTTTAAGGAAAAATATAAAGAAAACTACTCGGAATCTATGGAGAAAACACAACCATACATGAGTTTAAAAGTAGAAATCATGCACACAAACAAGAAATCTAAATTAAAACCAAGTGTAGTCACAAAAAGAAATACTTATCTCAAATCCTCTCCACCAAATGTCTTGAAGTTTCTTTGAATTCTCTTCCTTCACTCACAATACAAACTAATAATCAAAATAAAAAGAAAAGTGGCCGACGACTGTGACTTAGATGGATGATGGTTGTAAATTTGATGGGTGGCTGGCCTCTGGCGGTTGGCTTTGATGATCCAAGTTTTCTTTAATAAAAATCCAAAAGGTGCCTTGGTGTCTCTTCGAAAATGGTATCTCCATTCAATGAGTCTTTTAGAATTTGCCTCCTCAAAAGCCAATTGAATAAATTTTTGTGTCCACGGGCTATTTCCCACGTTCTTACCAATGATTGCTTCAAATACCTCTTTAAAAATCCATTCAAATTAAATAATTCATCTCATAATTACTTTTAGCGCTTAAGCACAGATATCTGGCACTTAGGCTCGAAACCTCTAATGCTTATGCGTCAATTTTGAGCGCTTAAGAGCCCCAGTTCATTTTTGTACCTTTCTTCAATTTTGCTCCCAATTTGACCTTTTTTTACTCATTTTAGCACTTTCATCCATTTGATTGTACCTGAAAGAAAAACACACAAATATCTTACATAAAGTTTAGAAATTTTTAAAGTTAAGAAATATGAAAAATATGAGTTCTTATCTAATTCAAAAATATTGTAGATTTTCCAAATACAGAGTTTAATTATTTTATTTTCTCTACTTAAAAATTTTTATTAAGCATAATTTTACTCACTATATTATATCCTTAAGCTTAAGAGTTTCTCAAGTTTTATACTTTAAAAAGAACAGATGTGGAATCAATTTTTGATTAGGCACAAATCCTTAAGCTTCTCCTCCTTTTTCAATATTTCTTTTTCTTTTTATTTTTCTCTTTTTCTTTTCTATTCTTTTTCTTTTCTTTTTCTTTTCTTTTTCTTTTTTATTTCAGGCAAGGATTACTATATCTGGATAGGCCTTCAATGATTTTGAATCCCACTCTTCCTTTCCTAAAGCAAAGAGTTGATATTTTTCCCTCACTTAAAAACATAATAATAGTTTTGAAAATTAATTTCAATAAAGAAATTTAAGTTTTGAAAATAAAAGATCTAAATTTCTAAATTTTTCAAAAATACAATTTTTCCTTCTAAAGATAATTACACTATATTTAGCATTTTCCACACTAAAAATTTTAACTTTAAGATTTTCTACATTACTATAAATTTTAACTAAATTCTCTTACTCATTTCTATATTCAAAATTTTACTTCCCTAATATAACTTCATATACAAAATCATTTTCTTCAAATCAAAATCAAATTTATTAGAAATACATTTGAGAACAAATAAACTTTTAAGTTATTTTTAGAAAAATTTTTCATCGCTCTCCAAAATTAAATTTTTATTAGAAATAAAACATTTTAGCATCATATATAAATAACCAGGAATGAAAACTAATTATAACATGCTTCAAGGAATTTTCATATCCTAAATATGCAAGTACAAAAATTAAAAACAGGAGTAAAACTTTAATTGATCAAATTTTAATTCACTTAAAATACAGAGATTCATTAGATTTCTATGTAGTGGAGTATAATATAAAAGTAAACAAATTCACTAACAAGCATACATGACTGCGACATAAAGAAAAATAACTGGTAGTAAATTGATAAATTTACACATGTAGCTTTAAGTAACAAGTAAGCTAAATTTTAAACCTTCCTAAGATTCTAGAATTAAGTTCAACAAACACTAACTAAATACAACAACACAATTAAAACAATTACTATCACATATAATAACTACTTACTAAACACAAATACATCACAGTAGGTGTACGAAACAAAACACAACATAACAAAAACTAACAGTCTCTACAATCACAATTAAAAACATAAAAAAAAGTACATAATACTAGTACAAACAAAAGTTCATAACATTTCATAAACTAAAAACATAAAATAAAATTAAAGATCCAAATTAATCATCATTTTCCTCTTCATCACTATCGTCACTACGCCAAACAGTTGCAGGCTCTTATGGTGGATATCTAGGGCACTGAGGACATACAACCTCCTGGTTACCTCTCATAAGATTTTCCATAGCCAAGTTGAATTCACCCTCATAATCACTTGTCTTTTCATGTATCCATCCATATGCTCAGCAAAATGTTCTAAGTTTGATACCTTTTCATTGGTATAAATAACATTATTCATTATTCTCTGTAATATTTATGACTGAGAATCAGATCCATAAGTCTGACCCCATGATGTAGAAGCATGTGAAGTAGAAGCTCGTGAAGTCGAGGCAGCAGAACTACTAGAGAATCTACCCTTACAGCCAAAAATAGAATTATGTAAATAAGATTTCACATTCACACTGGAAATGGGCTTTAGTGGCTATAAGATCTCCTCTCAGCTGTCAAATCTAACTCCAGCCTGCTCGCATAAAGAAAAGATCAAGGATGTGAATCTCAAACCTACATTAGTAGCAGCGACGACTGAACTGGTAATAACTCCATGAATCAAAGCTCCAATATTAATAGGCTTGAACTGCTAAATGCAATAGTTCAAGTTTGCTCGATCTCAAGTCACTTCACTCAAATGATTTGTAGGCAGTAGACGAGTAGAATAAAATATTGTCATGCATTTGCAGTGGCATCCAATTTTGAAGTAGAAAAGTTTACTCTTCTTTCATTTGTATTCTTCCATAACCCTCTCCTAGCAGTCAAAGATGAAATAATCTCATCTAGCTTCTCCTCAATAGGACTATAGTTTGAATAAAAACACAAAGTACTCGGGGGCAAATGATAAAAATAATTAATTACCTCATGAAAAAATGGTATACTGTCTTCCCCCTCACTGTGACTCCTTCATCAACTTCATGGAGATTCACATAGAACTCCCACACAACAGAAATCACTACAATAGCAGAAAAACAACAAAACCGCTCCCACTGGCGCTGAACACTAACAACCAAATCTTCAACAGCTCCTCCCGGACTTTTAAAACAACGCTCAGGAATCAACTTCCTCGAATGCAGTGCATCACTGTATTGATCTTGAGCTCACAAAATGACAAATTTACTTGAATTTAATGGAGCTTTCCCTTTACTTCTCTTCATTCTTGGTGCTATTTTCTAAAAATTATATAAAATTCAAAATAAATTCCAAATTCAACTCCAAATCACTAAACTAAACTCTTAAGAACTTAAACTGACAAATTTATGCATTTTCCATCAAATTTTCTCAAATTTTCACCATGAATAGTGATTTTCGGGTAGCTCATGAATGTGCTCAAAATACATGGTGAAAATAAAAATCTTTTGCATAAAAGTGAAGCTCTTACTTTAAGAAGATTAAATCTAGCAAATTTGGCATGAAACCACCAAGAAAATCTTCACTTAAAATGATGCCCTAGCTCTCCAAACCACAAAAATTGAAGGTAGGAGATAAAGTTGAGGCTCGGTTATTGCATTTTCGGTCTAATTTTTCACTTAAAACAGTTCACGAACTAGTTTTCGTGAACCAACACTTAAGCGTGAATGGTTCGGCGCTTAGGTGCATATCTCTCGATTTAGGCAGCGCTTAAGTGTTGGTCTTAGCGCATAGGCACCAGTTCATGAATTTTGATTTTTTTGATTTAAGTGAAATGCACTCCTAGTTTATGTCAACCAACCCTATATGGTCTCAAAACACTATAATAACAATTTCCTCCCCTCTTATCTCTTCTCTTACTCAAGATTCACCAATCTTAACTAATTAATCAAGATTCACCAATCTTAACTAATTCGATTCAACACTAAATAACACAAAATTTCACACAAACAAAACACTTATATTCATTTACAAACGATTACAAACACTTTCAAATACATAAATTTGGTGATGGTCATTGGCATTGAACTTTGATAGATCTCGGAAGTTTCTTAAATTTAATACTAGATCTTTAATAACATGAAACATACATTAAAACATTTAACATTAACAAACACTAAACACATAAACACTAAATCACAAACTTAATCCACTCTCTAGTCGATGGAACAAATTCTGGCCTATCGTTAGTCTCTCTTTCAACATTTAGAATGCATGTCTGAAAGAATGGACTATGATTAATAACTCTAGTTGAATCTTCTTCAATCCACTTGTTCTTCATATACATTACCTTGTTTGCTTCTTCTATAAAAGTGGTATGGCTAAACTGCATCTTAAGTTGCCATCCCATATGATCCAGATGTGCATTAACTTCCATCACTTCCACTTCAATTGAAGCCACGTTAGCCTCAATTTTAGTGATTTTCTCTGTTATTCCTTCGATACTAACAGCTAGAAAACTATTATACATCTCTTTTGTACTCTGACTAATAAACTTCTTTCTCATTACTTCCTTCTTCTTCTTCAAATCATTCTCCAAAGATGACATTTTTCAAAACTCCTCCCTTTTTACTTAAAATTTAGAGTTAAATGGAGGTGTGGTGAGATTTCTACTCATACCCTTCTATTTATTGGCTCTAAATCCCTATTAAAACTCCTTGGCACGTCCTAGAACCATCTTCCATGTTCAAGCTAACCAATTCATTGTTTAAACTCCTAGAAACTGAATTTTAGCACATGTTTTTTAACTATCGCACTTAAGCATCGGATTTTGACGCTCAAGCGTGAGTGCCCAATTTAGCACATGTCAACTTAACTTCCAAACATTCGTTCTACATGCCTAAGTCACCTTTTAAGTTCTTAGAATAATCACTAACAATATGATCAAAATATTACTAGAATTTTCTAAATCACAAACAAAAAATAAACAAAAAACAAATACATAGATAAATATGGGGTGCCTCCTATAGAGCGTTTGGTTTAACGTCATCAACTCGACTTAACTAGTGCTTTATTCTGGTTGACCCAAGTTGACCCAACATCAGTAAATCATTTAATTTAAGTTGGTCCCCTAAAAAGTAGGACTTCAATCTGTGACCATTCACTTTGAATATTTTATCAGTTTTACAATCTTTAATATCCACAGCTCCATAAGGATAAACTTTCATCACAACAAATGGGCTCATCCACCTGGACTTAAGTTTGCTTGGAAATAATCTTAACTTTGCATTATAAAGCAAAACTTGTTGCCCTAGTTGAAAATTTTTAGTAAGAATCTTCTGATCATGCCACATCTTCATCTTTTCTTCAAAAATCTTAGCACTGTCATAAGATTCATTCCTTATCTCTTCAATCTCATTTAATTGCAATAACCTCTTCTCACCAGCATCTTTCAAAATTGTAATTAAATTCTTTAATTGTCCAATATGGTTTATGCTCAAGTTCAACTAGTAAGTGACACACCTTCCCAAATACTAGCTTATATGGGGACATTCCTATAGGAGTTATGTATGCAGTCCTATAAGCCCACAAAGCATAATCAAGTTTAGATGACCAATCCATTTTGGTTGGATTTATAATTTTTTTTAATATTCTTTTAATTTCATGATTAGATAATTCAGCCAAACCACTTGTCTGAGGATGATAAGTAGTAGCAAGTCTATGGTTAATATGACATTTATTTAATAATTCTCCATTATTGTATTTGAATTCTCCCATTAACTATGATTACTCTCGGCATCCCAAATCTATAAAATATGTTTGTTCTTAAAAACTTTGTAACACTTTAAGCATCACATCGAGGTAAAGCTACAAATTTTATTAATTTAGATACATAGTCTACTGCTAAGAATATATATAAATTTTGAAAGATGGTATAAATGGTCCCATGAAATCTAATCCCAAAACATCAAATATCTCAACTTCTAACACATAATTGTGGGGCATCTCATTCCTCCTAAAAATATTGCCTACTTGTTGATATTGATCACAAGTTTTGATGTGAGCGTTAACATCTCTAAAGATTGTAGGCCAATAAAATCCAAATTGTAAAACTTTGTATGTTGTTTTATCAACACCAAAATGTCCCCCAAAATGAGATTTATGACATTTTTGAATAATTTCATAAGTTTCTTATAAAGGCACACATCTTTGAATAATAATATCATTTCCTTATTTATATAAAAATGGGTCATCCCAAAAATAAGTCTTAGCTTTAGATTTAAATTTTCTCTTCTGTTGGTATGTCATTCCATAGGATATAATATCACTAACAATGAAATTCATAATGTCGGCATACCATGGAACATGCCACTCACTAATATTAAACAATTCTTCATCTAGAAAATGTTCATTGATCTCTTTTTCAAAACAGAGTGGTTTTCTAATTCAAGCCTGGACAAATGACCAATAATTTGATTCTCAGCTCCCTTCCTATATATTATTTTAAAGTTAAATTCTTGCAAAAGAAGAACCCATCTTATCAATCTTGGTTTGCATCTTTATTTTTCATTAAATACTTAATAGCAGAATGCTTTTTATGCAATATACATTTAGTTCCAATTAAGCATGATCTAAATTTATCAAAAGCATATACTACTGCTAATAACTCTTTCTCAGTTGTGGAATAATTAATTTAAGCTTCATTAAGAGTTCTATTAACATATTATATAACTTTGAAAATCTTATAATATTTTTGTTCTAAAATATCTCCAATAACATAATCCCTACTATCACACATCAATTCAAAAGGTTTTTCCCAATTTGGTGAAATAATAATTGTTACAGTGACTAAATTTTCTTTAAATAACTAAAAAAATTTTAGGCACTCTTTATCAAAATTAAAAATTTCATTTTTTTCAAGTAAATGACATAAAAGCTTAGTAATTTTTAAAAATTCTTTAATATATCGACTGTAGAGTACATAAAAAACTCCTAATTTCCTTCACACTTGTTGGGTGAGGTAAATTAGCGATCACTCAAATTTTTGCAAGGTCTACTTCCATACCATTTTTTGAAATTTGATGTCCCAAAACTATTCATCCAGCTACCATAAATTGGCATTTTTCCTAATTAAGGACTAAATTTGTTTCTTCACAGGGCTTAAGAACTTTTGATAGATTTTCTAAACATGTTTCAAATGAAATTCCAAACACTGAAAAAGCATCCATAAAAACTTCAATCCCTTTCTCAAGTAAATCACAAAAAAATAGTCATCATGCTGCTTTGAAATGTAGCAGGTGCATTATATAAACCAGAATGCATTCTTCTAAAAGCAAATGTTTCATAAGGACTGGTAAAAGTTGTTTTCTCTTGATCCTCATGAGCTATTTGTATTTGGTGATAACCAGTATAGTATTCCAGAAAATAAAAATATTTATGCCCAACTAGTCTATCCAGCATTTGATCTAGAAAGGGCAGTGGAAAATGATCTTTCCTAATGGTGAGATTTAATTTTCTATAATCAATGCATATGCAAAAGCTACAGAAAACAAGCTAAATACATGATATCAAAACCTCACCTCCCTGTTTTCTCCAAGTCCCATTGAAATCTGAATGAGAAGAATCCTTTCCACCTCCCTAAAAAAGAAAAGAAATGCTAATAAATATATATTTATTAACCTCTTACATAACGAAGATCAAAGGAAAATACTACAGGATACTTCACGACGAACATAAATACAATGAAATAATTCTTCCATATGAATGCATACAAATTGAAGGACTGATTCCTTTTATATCAATAATTGTCCATCCAAAGGCTTTCTTATAACTCTTTAAAGATTTCATCAAACTCTCTTCTTCTTCTGTAGTTAATTTTGAGGAAATTATAATAGCTAATGTTGAGGAATCATCTAAAAAGGCATACTTCAAATGTTCAGGAAACAACTTCAACTCAAGCTTAGGAGGGTTTTCAATTGATGGACAAATAGATGCATTTTTTTCTGTTGTGTCCAAAACTTCAAAACTTTCTCAAACATAATTTAAATCTTCCTTATTTAAACTTCATATTGATTCAATTCCTCTTCTTGCTCATGTTCCAACTCTTTAACTTCAAAATTTTTTTCATAAATTATTTTGAAATGAAATTCACTTAAATATCTTATAACATCCATTCTATAACATTCATCATATTTACCATTTGAAAATATTAAATGTAACTATTTGATCATTGACGCACATAGTTAATTCTCCTTTCTGCACATCTATGATTGCTCTTCCTATGGTTAGGAGAGATCTCTTCAAAATGATAGGTATCTCCTTATCTTCCTCCATATCTAGCGTAATGAAATCAACAGGAAAGATAAATTAATCCACTTTCATTAGGACATCTTCTATAACTCATTTAGGATATGTTATTATATGTTACATTTAGGATATGTTATTGATCGATCTGTTAGCTGCAAAGTTACAGTAGTAGGAGTTATTTTTCCTAATCTCAATCTTTTAAATATTGATAATGACATAAGGTTAATGCTAGCTCCTAAATCACATAAAGCTTTTCCATAAAATCTTTCTCCTATTGCACAAGGAATCGTAAAGCTACTAGGATCTTCAAGCTTTTTAGGAAGCTTTTTCTGAAATATAGCACTGCACTCCTCACTAAGTGCAACTGTTTCATTATCTTCAAACTTCCTTTTCCTGTTAAGATTATCCTTCATAAACTTCACATAGCTTGACATTTGTTCTAGAGCTTCAACAAATGGAATATTAATTGTAAGCTTTCTTAAAAATTTCTAGAAATTTTGAAATTTGCTTATCCAACTTTGGTTGTCGAAGCCACTGAGGAAATGAAGGTGGTGGTTTTTTCAAATCAACTTTAAGTGGAGATATAGGTCTCTCTAAACCTTTTAGAGCATCATCTTTTGGTTCTTCAATCTCTTCTCTCTCAACTTCAGTCTCTTTTTGAATTTTACCTTCCAATTCTCTTCCACTTTTGAATTGAACGGCTTTAACTTGTTCTTTATTCTGATCTTTTGAATTTGATTCAGTATAACAAGGAAGTGTTCCTTGAGATCTATTACTTAATGAATTTGTGATTTGATCAATCTATTTGTCCCAATTGAGTCTCGATATTTTTAATTGTATCTCCTTGACTTTGTAATTGATTTCCCATTTGTAACACCACTTCTTCTATAGACAACTTCTTCTTTTTAAGTTGAGGATTACTGTTAAAACCTGGAGGATAAGTAAGTCTATAATTACTATTCTCTTGGTTGTTCTAGTTTCCTAATGGGTTTACTTGATTGTTCCCCCGTTGTTGATTATGTTGTTGATTATTACCCCGTTGTTGATTATTACCACCCTAAGTATTGTTTCAGTTAAAGTTAGGATAGTTCTTCCAACGTGGGTTATAATATTTTGAATATGGATTATTCTGCTTATTCTTGATGGCATTCAAAGTTTCTAATGATGCTTGAGAATATACCATTTCGCCTAATGAATTCTCTTCAATCATGTGAATTAGTTGAAAAAAATTCTTTCTAAATTGGTCTAACTTCCTTGAAATTGCTGCAACTTGATTTGCTAGCATGGCAAAAGCATAAATTTCATGAATATTGGCTACTTTCTTAAGATTTACCCTTTCAAAAGGTCATTAAAAATTATTTGTAGCCATCTCTTCAATTAAAGCATAAGCATCATAAAATGTTTTTGACATCAATGAAGCACCAACAACGACATCGATAATAGATCTAAGAGATCCAGCTAACCCATTATAAAAAGTTTGAATTATTAACCAATCTGGTATAACATGGTGTGGACACTTTATTAAGAGTTCTTTAAATTGTTCCCATGCTTTATAAATATACTTCCCTTCAAACTGACAAAAAGATGTAATATCATTTCCAAGCTTCGTAGTTTTTTATGGTGGAAAATTTTTAGCAAGGAATTTATGTGCGAAATCACTCCAAGTTCTGATAGATCCAGGTGATAACGAATGTAACCATATTTTAGCCTAATCCCTCAGTGAGAAAGGAAATAATCTAAGTCTTATAACATCTTCTGATACACCATCATATTTAAATATAGCACACAATTTTAGAAAATTGGAAATATGTAAATTTGGATCTTCAGTTGGTGCTCTCCAAAACTAATTATTTGATATTATTTGGATAATAACATGTTTAAGCTCAAATAAATTAGCCACTACAGCGGGTTTTTGAATACTAAAATGAAGTTCATCCACTTTAGGGTTTGCGTAATCTCTTACAGGTCTAAACTCTTCAATATTTTGATTATTTTGATGTGTCATTTCTTGAAATTTTTCAGTAATTTTTAATTTTTTAATTTTTCTAATAGTTATTTCTAATTCAGAATCGTAAGGCACAAGTCCTGTGGAACTTGAACTACACATACATTACTATAAAAATAATAAAATAAAATAAAAAACAAACAAACAATAACTTTATATAAAAACAACACTACAATATTCCTACAATAAATCTTAAAGTTTAAATAATACTTTGTAAAAATTAAAAATTTTGCTTTCTAAAAACTTTTTTTGAAATTTTTGTTATTTTCCGTATTTTTTCCTTTTTTATTTTTTTTATCCCCGGCAACTACGCCAAAAACTTGATCCCTACTTTTTATATAGATGCAAAATGCGATGTATGCGATTATATACTCTAACTTCCTTAATAGTTATTTTTAATTTGCAACAAAGTCAAAAACTTGATCCAAAGCAAAAGATAGGTAACTTTTCCACTATGAAACAAATAAGAATACAATTATAATTTTAAATATGGGATACTGCACAAGTATACATATCGTTATCAAGTAGTATAAGACTTTTTGATTAAGCCCCGAAAATCGAACGCATAGGGATAATAGCTATATGCTTTTTAGGAATTTAAAATTTTTAGATGATAAAAGAACTTTGTAGCAAAATATTCTTACTTAAACTTAAGATGCTAAATTTAGAATGCAAATTTGATTCTTTTTGTAATTTTTTTTGTTTATGAAAATAAAGTAAGCAACTAATTAACTTAAAGTAAGCAACTAATTAACGTGGGGTTTGGTAGCTATACCTTCATCTACTCCTGCAATTTTAGTTCCTTGCAAAATTATATACATGTTGTCAGAGCTAACCATTCAGGTGAAGGAGCGGGAAGAATTGACAAGTACACATTTAAGTTATTGTAGCTCTTGTTTATTTCTTGAATGCTTGAAGTTACCTTATATGTCAAAACTGAAACTTTTAGGATAGTCACAAAACTGAAACCAAAATAAAACTAAAAACTTAAACAAGATAAATCTCTTCTCCCTCTACCTGGGGGCTAAAGAAAACTCAAAATTTAATCACAAACAAAATATAAATCAAATTTTGGCCTTTAGCTTGTCTCTCTAAAGTCCTCTAATTTTACACCCTTAAAAGTTTATTTCCCTATTTATTTGCACTCAACCCCATGAACTATATTCTCATCCATGAAATCAATATGTGATTCTAACCATTTGTTGAGTGAGACAATGCCATCTCGGATCTTACATGTTCTCACAACAGGTATTAACATCTTAATTGGCCAAATCAAGAAGTAAATGAAGTGCAAGGTTTCAAATCATCACAACTTCTTCCAACATTGAAGCCTAATACTTCACTCAACACTTAATCACTTACTTCATTTCAACACTTAATCACTTATCATTTTAAGGAAAAAGATAAAGAAAACTACTTAAAATCTGTGGATTAAACACAACCACACATGCGTTTAAAAGTAGAAATCATGCACACAAATAAGAAATCTAAATAAAAACCAATTGTAGTGGCAAATATAAACACTTATCTCAAATGCTCTTCACCAAATATTTTGAAGTTTCTTTTAATTATCTTCCTTCACTCACAATACAAATTAACACTCAAAATAAAAAGAAAAGTGGTTGGCGGCGGCAACGACTTAGATATATGATGGCTGTAAATTTGATGGGTGGTTGGCCTCTAGCGGTTGGCTCTGATGATCCAAGTCTTCTTTAATAAAAATCCAAATGGTACCTTGGTGTCCCTTCAAAATGTGTCTCCATTTAATAAATCTTCTAGAAGGTGCCTCCTCAAAAGCCAATTGAATGAATTTTTGTCTCCATGGGCTATTTCCCATGTTTTTACCAATGGTTTCTTTAAACACCTCTTCAAGAATTTGTCAAAATTCAATGAATCATCAAATAACTACGTTCAAGAATTTGTCAAAATTCAATGAATCATAAAATAACTACTTTTTGTGCTTAATCGTGGTGTACCTGGCGCTTAGGCGCCCCAATTTATTTTTGCACCTTTCATCATTTTTGCTCCAAATTAGTCTTTTTTCACTCCTTTTAGCATTTTTCATCCATTTGATTGTACCTGAAAGAAAAACAAACAAATACCTTTCATTAAAGCACAATATCTCAAAAATAGGTATGATATCTCAAAAAAAGCACAATATCTCAAAAATAGGTATGAAAATATGTATAAAAATACTATATATTTTAGGTGTATCACTTAGATATTCTCTTATTTAATTAATGTGATGGAATTTTCACTAGTTCTTCATTGACTTTGTAAGTTAGCCATTTGTATTGTTAAAATCCATTGAAAAATATAATGATTTAGGAGGGCTATGATTTCACCAACTAATGAGTAACTCATTTCTTCTTGAGCAGAGTCATTGCGATCATCTGAGGAGAGTGTAAATAGATAGGGAGATAAGTTTTGATGAGCATGAAATTGATGTTTCTGGGGTGATAGACTAGGTTCTTTTATTAATTTGGTTTAGAGTTTTGATCGTAAGAGTCCCTAGTAGGTCCTACAGAGAGTGTACAATGGGTAATTGACAACGACTTTATATATGCTTAAAAATACAAGAATTTGACACCACTACTAGAAGATTTAAATCCCCAGTAACGGCGTCAAAAACTTGATGCAACTTTTAATATGCAGGAATTTATGAAAACAAATTTATATATTTATAATGATTTTATAAAGTCACAATTTCAAACACAAGTATACGTATCACTCAAGTAATACAGGGCTCTAGTAGAGTCCCGTTTATCGATCCCATAGGGAAGCGAGGTAAGAGGTCCTTAATCAAATTCTAGTCTACTACAATTAGTCCTTAGTTTGGAATGT
>NW_018241821.1:17541-19668 GCF_001263595.1 Phalaenopsis equestris
CTAAACTTTCTCCACACTTTTCCTAACATTCCTCATACAAAAATCCCTCTTTTTCTAACCTAAATTTGTTCTTTTAAAGTTTAGGAATGATATTGGAAGAGTTGCCACAAGAACCCTTTCAAAAAGCATCCAAATACGTTGAATTTCCGCCCATAACAGTCAAAAGTCGGTCCATAGTCGTCTCGGGCGCCGTCGGCGAGCTTTCTTGTCATTTTTTGGTCTTCTCGGGTAAATCTCGCAGTGGGCGAGCAGACTGCGTAGCTCCACCGTTTGGCTCCATTTTAGCTCTGTTTCAACCCATTTCAGTTGTGTTGTGTTCCTAACAGATAACCCTACAAAATAAGCATGAAAATAAACTTCTTTTAAAGTGTAATCTCATTCAAAAATATGTAAGAAGTGTAAAAGAGATTAAGCATCAAAAGACTTATCGAAAGGTGACAGGGCAAAATTTCATTTCTCGCTCGTTTTTGCTCCAAATTGCACCGTTTTTGTATCTTTTTGCTCCAATGACCATAATTAGTCATACCTACAACAAAACATCAAAAATACCCTTCTATAAAGTGCAATGCCATAAAAAATAGTGTAAAATAGTTATGAAAATCTCAACATATTTTCCTTTGGTCAAAATCTTCCAAACTTAACTATTACTTGTCCTCAAGTAATTTTAGTACTACATAAAAGTTATGACCTATTGCAGTCAAGTTTTAATTCAGAAATACTATAAGTTTGATTTAAGTAAATATCATAGTGAGAATTTCAGAAAAAATTCAAGTAATTTAATTAACCCTGTAGGTACAAGATTATCTAGTCATCAAGTTTAAGAGTTCTAGTTTTCTATTCATTCCAAGAATGACTATATGTTGTAATATCAAGTCAATTAGAATATTCAAATGATAGGAACTTCATGAGAACACTATTAGTAAAAGATACTAATCCATTAATATAAGTTCAGGAATGTATTTAGGTTTTCCCTTTAGGTAGGTCCAGTGAAGCCAATTTTTGATTATGCATCTCCTCAAGCTTCTCCTCACTTTTATATTTTTTTCTTTCTTTTCTTTTCTCTTTTGCATTTGGATTGCTTTCAATCCTATATATATATATTTCTTTTCAGGGATTGTTGTCAATCCTTTCTTTTTCCTTTTTCAAGTGAGGATTACTATATCAAGATAGCCTTTAATGATTTTGAACATCGCCTTTCTTCCCCTAAATTTGAAACTCAAAGCATTCCTTTACCTTATAAATATTTCATAGCTTTTACATCATTGAACCCCAATCTTTTCTTCTCAAATGAATTTCTAAGATTCTTAATTACTTCAAAATATAGTTTCCTTTACTTTAAATAGTTAACTGTAGTCTTATTCTCTTATACTAAATATCTTAATCTACAAAATTAATTTTCATTAAAAAAATGTTCCTTTAAATCTACCATAATATTTAAATATCTACAAAATATAGTTCTCTGAATTAAATTAACTACATAAAATCATATTAATAATTTTTGAAAATATTTAAATTGAGAACATCTAATAGTTAATCTTTTTCTTCCCTCCCCCAAACTTAAATTTTTCATTATTTTACAATTGATTCTATAAAATGTAGCAGGAAGAAAAAGTAAAAATTAAATCTACTTACTACTACAATATCCTATCAAATTTTTATACATGCATAATCAGGATAGAATGACAACATAAGAAAGTAAATCTAGCCTAAAACATGCATGCAATAATATTAAACTAAAAGGAAGTATATTTATTGTAAAATTTCATTTTTCTTCCTACCCCCAAACTTTATTTTTACCATGTATAACATTTAGTGCAGAAAATATAAGTAGGAAGAAAAATAGTTTAGAAATTCTATCTACCACAAATTTCTATCAAAAACATCTACAATTATTTATTAGGATAGAAAACATGTAGTAGAAAGTAAATCTAAACTAAACATGCTAGAATGAAATTAACTAAACAAACTTCTAATTAGCATAACATGGATCAACATTGAAATATAAAAATGTTCCTCAATTCTTATAAATTTTAACATAAATACAAACACACAAACAAGATAAATGAGGTCAATTCTTCCTCCATCTTATCGCATCTCACTAACTTACTTCCAATTTCTAACGGAATC
>NW_018241821.1:19772-20869 GCF_001263595.1 Phalaenopsis equestris
AGAAAAGAAGTAACAAATATGAGATGGAACTATCACTGTTAAAATTCATAATGTCTCTTATAAAACTCAAGTTCGGGTGAGACCCGAGTTGTAGTGGACTCGTCAATCCAACTACTACAAGATAACATACAAGTCTAACCATAATAAGAATTTAATGAATTATCTCCCTCATGACACACAAAAAGTAAATAAAAACACTAACAATCCAAACATCTACCAAACATCAAGCAAACTAATCAATCTACACTAAAGCAACCACAATACAACACTAACAATCATGACTCTTAAGCATACTAAATCAAACCATACAAATAACTATGGGTTGTGTCCCATAAAGAGCTTGATTTAACGTTGCTAGCCCGACAAATGATTCCACCTGGATCAAAATTCCAATTAAGTAATCCTTGATCAATAGCCCATTTTTTTCCAGATCCAGGGATTCCTACAAAGTCCTTGAATTTAAATTTTTCTTTCAGCTCTTCTTTTTCATATTGATTCATATCCTTGTTCCTCATATTTCTTTCTAGAACCAATATTCTTCTGGTAATTTTCTCAATTTACATATTGATATCATCTTTGAAATTTATAAGAAATGGATCTTTATATGATACTTCATGATTTGCCAAATTTTGGATCAGATTCTCTCTAGATAATTCAGATTCTAGATCAAAATCTTCTATGTTACTCTTCTGTTTCAAATTATCTTTCAATTCTTCAGGAATTTCTTCCATTGATCTTTCAATTTCCTTGTCCTTATCTCTCAACTCAAAGCTCTTTTGAAACAAATCCTCAAATTCTGTCATCTAAATATCAGTTTAATAATTTTAAATTTCTCATAATTCATTTCCTTAGGATTTATCTCAGAGTCACTAGGTAAAATCTCCGGCGGGTAACTATTAATTGCATTAATAATCTGTCTCAGCATTAGAATCTCATTCATTTTGTTTGTATTCCATGGAATATGCCATTCAGTGACTTTGAATAGCTCTTTCATAGGAGATCTTTTACTGATTTCATCATTCAATTCAGGTTCATCTTGTGATTGAGTCGAATATGAAGATATAGAGACTGGTGGTGTATATGAATTCACCAAATAG
>NW_018241821.1:21002-24180 GCF_001263595.1 Phalaenopsis equestris
GACAACATTTTAGACTCATCATGCATTTTAGACTCATCATGAAAGCCCATTTCGATCTCATCTATTAACTTTCTTTCAAAACTTTTTTGGAAATAGTTTTTACTTAGATATGAGCAGTAGGCACAAATGCTTGGTTGTTAAATAAGTCAAGATACTAGAGATAATTCTACCCAAAAAAATCAATTTTAAAAATAGCCTTTAAAACATCAAAAGTGGTTTCATGGTCATTAATATTCATAATTAACTTTCCTTTTTGCACATCTATCATAACTTGTCCGGTAATAAGAAAAGGTCTACCCAAAATAGTGGGAATATCTTTATTTTCCTCCTCATCTAATACAATAAATTCCATAGGAAAGATAAGTTTATCAACTTTAACAAGCACGTCTTCTATAATCCCTTTTGGATAAATGATAGAACGATTAGCTAACTGAAGGGTTATAGAATGGGAGAAATATTGGCTAAACCTAACATTATAAATATTGATAAAGGCATCACATTAATGCTCAATCCTAAATTGCATGAAGCTTTTCTACATAATCTTTCTCCAATTGCATATGGAACTGTTAAGATACAAGGATCATTAAGTTTCTAAGAAAGCTTTTTCTGAAGTATAGCGTTGCACTCCTCACTAAGTGCAACTGTCTCGTATTCCCCAAACTTCCATTTCTTATTTAATATCTCCTTCATAAACTTTACATAATTTGGCATTTGTTCTAAAGCTTCAGCAAAAGGAATATTTATTGTTAACTTCTAAAGTACTTCCATGAACTTTGAAAATTTTTATCTAACTCATACTATCTAAGTCTTTGAGGAAATGGAGGTGGTGGTCTTTCTAAATTGATTGTAGTTGGAGATATTAATTTCCTTCATAAATTTTGCATAACTTGCCGTATGTTTCAAAGCTTCAGCAAAAGGATTATTTATCGTTAACTTCTTAAGTACGTCCACGAACTTTAAAATTTTTTTATCCAACTCATGCTGTCTAAGTCTTTGAGAAAATGGAGGTGGTGGTCTTTTTAAATTGATTTTAGTTGGAGATATTAATTTTTCCAAATCCTTAGAAACATGTTCTTCAGGTCTTTTAGTTTCCTTTGTTTCTCTCACAACATCTTTCTCTTTTCTAACCACATCCTCTATCTCTCTTCCACTTTTTAATTGGATAGCTTCTACTTGTTCATTAGTGTTCTCTTTAGGGTTGATCTCAATGTTGCTAGGAAGTGTTCCTTGGGGTCTATTGCTAAGTAAATTAGCAATTTGTCCTAGTTGATTCTCTATGCTTTTAATCACAGTATTTTTTACGTTGCAACTGGTTTTCCAATTGCAGTACCACTTCTTCCATAGACATCTTCTTATCCTCAAATTGTTGATCATTTTTAGAGTCCGGTGGATATGAAGGTCTATAGTTTGTGTTCCCCTGATTATGCCAACTTTCATTAGGATTTGCATGATTATTTTCCCATTTTTGGTTTCCACCGTCAGTAGTATGATTCCAGTTAAAATTAGGATGGTTCTCCCAACCTGGGTTGTAAAAGTTAGAGTACGGGTTGTTTATGGTAGTTAAAGCATCATATGATAAGTTAGAATCAATCATATGCCCTAATGAACTTTCCTCACTTACTGGAGTGAGTTGAGGCTGGTTCATTCCAAATTGGTCCAACTTCCTTGATATTGCGGCAACTTGAAATGCAGAACTGTAATCATATCTGAATCATGAACACTGGCTACTTTTTTAGGATTTACCCTTGTAGAGGGCCATTGAAATTCGTTTGCAGCCATATTTTCAATTAACACATATGCTTCATCAAATAGTTTTGACATTAATGATCCACCAACGACAGCGTCAATTATAGACCTAAGGGATCCTACTAACCCATTGTAAAAAAATTGAATGATTAACCAATCAGGCAGAGCATGGTGTGGATACTTTCTTAGGAGTTCCTTAAATCTTTCGCAGGCTTCGTATATTGATTCCCTTTTATACTAACAAAATGAGATAATATTGTTTTGAAGGTGGAAAATGTAAGTTTAGTAGTCCTTAAAGGTGGAAAATACTTCGTTAGGAATTTCTGAGTTAACTCATTCCAATTTTTAATACAGCCAGGTGCTAATGAGTATAACCACATTTTAGCCTTATCCCTTAGTGAGAAAGGAAAAAGCCTTAGTTTGAAAGTATTGTCTGACATACCATTATAACGAAATATAACATAAAGTTCTATAAAATTTGATAAGTGTAAATAGGCATCCTCCAAATGAGTTCCCCCAAACTGATTGTTCTGCACCAGTTGGATAATCTCAGGATTTATTTCAAACGAGTCAGCTTCTACAACAGGGTTTTGTATACTTGAGTAAATTCTTCTGTCGTAGGATTTACATAATCCCTCAATAAAGTATGATGATTTTCTAAGTTATTATCTTAAAAGTTTTCCATTTTCATTTCTAGTTTTTCGAGTCCTCTTTGTATTTTTATTTTTTTCTTTTTTTCAAACTCGGGATCATAAGGCACAAGTCCTGCAGATCCTTTGTTTCGCATATGCAACACAACAAAAAATACATTAACAATTAAACAAATAACAGATGAAATATATTCAACACAACAAAACATTTTCACAAAAACCTTATTTTTCATAAAAAAAATTTTTCAACACTTTTTCATATAAAAACACTTTTCACACAAAACAGTTTTTTACAACACTACAGTTTTCCAAGTCTAAGCCTAGTTAATTCAACTAAAATTCTCCTAAAGTTCTTACCAAAGCTTCCCCAACAACGGCGCCAAAAACTTGACAACGACTTTATATATGCTTAAAGTACAAGAATTTGACACCACTACTAGAAGATTTAAATCCCCAATAACGACGTCAAAAATTTAATGCAAATTTTAATATGCAAGAGTTTATGAAACCATATTTATATATTTATAATGATTTTGTAAAGTCACAATTTCAAACGCAAGTATACATATCGCTCAAGTAATACAGGGCTCTAGTGGAGTCCCGTTTATCGATCCCATAGGGAAGCGAGGTAAGAGGTCCTTAGTCAAATTCTAGTCTACTACAATTAGTCCTTAGTTTGGAATGTCAATTAAAATGATGTTTTATCTAGCAACTACTCCTAAATGCAAGTGTTAAATGTAAAGATAGTAACTATAACTAAATGCAAATATTAAATCTAAAGA
>NW_018241821.1:24420-29560 GCF_001263595.1 Phalaenopsis equestris
TTCCCCTCGCCTGAGGGCTAACATCTCTGCTTCAGTTTCCAAACAATAGAACCAAATAGGGGATTTTAGTCTGTCAACCTAAAATCTCCAATTCTACGCCAATCAAAGTATATTTCCATTTTTATTTGCATTCAACTCCCATGAACTTAACCATCCATGGAATTTAAATGTGGTTCTACTTTGTTAAGAATTACACAGCCCTCTTGGGACAATGAAATTACAATAAATTTTAACACTACAACAGACCTTTATTGTAATGTAAATAAAGTACAAGTAAAAAATATCAAATTTATAATTAAATTCGCTTATAACATGCATCACAAAATCCTAAACATGAATTCTACTCATTACAAATGAAAACAATGACATAATCTTTTCATGTCACTATTTCCAAAGAAGAAGAAAGAGTAATAGAAGCCCATCACAAAGCACGAAGAAAACACAACGAAAACTTCATTTAACCAAAGCAAATCCACTAAATAAGTGTTTTCAAAACCATAAGATAATGAATAACACAATACTTAGCTTTTTCCCTTTGAAAGAAAGAAGAAAATCTCTCCAACAAAGTCTCCCACCGATCCATGCAATGCTAGAACATCTCCTTACAAATTCTCTCAAAATCTCCTCTCCAATCTCTCCAAAAGGGTAGAAATCTACATTTCTACTCCTATTCTAAAAACTCTAAACTTTCTCCACACTTTTCCTAACATTCCTCTCACACAAAAACCTCTTTTTCTAACCTAAATTCATTCTTTTAAAGTTTAGGAATGATGTTGGAAGAGTTGTCACAAGAACCCTTTCAAAAAGCGTCCAAATACGTTGACTTTCGACCCATAATCGTCAAAAGTCGGTCCATAGTCGTCCCGGGCGCCGTTGGCGGGCTCGGGGGCGCCCCCGGCGGGGGGCGCCGTCGGCGAGCTTTTCTGTCATTTTTTAGTCTTCTCGCGTATATCTCACATATCATCAAAAATACCCTTCTATAAAGTGCAATATCATCAAAAATATTATAAAATAGGCATGAAAATCTCAACATATTTTCATGAAAATCTCAACATATTTTCCTCAACATATTTTCCTTTGGTCTGTAATATGGAAGTGAGAGGTCAGAATCTACTTAGCACTACAACACAAGTTGGTGAGAGACTCTAGTTTAGCAAATGTTCTTTGCAATCATCGAGAGGGGGTAAAGAATATGAATGATCCTATTTATCATTGACTAAATTAAATTATAAGCATTTCATTGTTACTCATAATCTAGATCATTGCACGAGAAAGATAGCCTTTAACATCTTAAAATTCTTCAAACCAATTTATCCATATAAATTATCTTTAGATTTAAGAGTTTCATTTAGGAATAGTTAGTAGAATAATCACTTTAATCGACATTCCAATCTAAGGCCTAATAGTAGTAAACTAGAATTAGCCTAAGAGATTTCTTACCTCACTTCTCTGTGGGATTGTGATACACCAAATATATATGCATTTTTAGACCCATATTTTATACGCATTTTTGGTGATAATGCACTTTAAATGAAGGTCTTTTTCATGTTTTATTGCAGTTTGTTGATTTTTAGGACTTGGAGCAAAAAGAAAGCAAAATAGATAGAATTTGGAGTCAAAATGGAATTTTTAAAGAAATGTTCAGCGCCGACGACGCTAGACTGGGCGTCGACGGTGTCATTTAACCGACGGCGTTGTTTGACAGAGAACATGGATTTAATTAATTGACCACTGGCGCCGACGATGCCAGTGTTGGTGCAGACTTTATTTCTAGAAGATTCGACAAATTTGGATGTTTTTTGAAGAGTTTTTGGATGCACCTATTGGAAAACCAACCTTAGGCTTTATTTAGAGCTAAAATTGATCAGAAAAGGACCTCTTCGCACTCCTCCGCCCTCTCTTCACCTCCTTTGATCATCATTCGCGCCACTTCACACATTTCAACCGATTTCCATGCTATTCCACACCATTAGTCAGTTATTTTCTTTATAGTTTTGAGTTTTTGTGGTGAGTTTAAGTGTGAATTTTTCTCTAAGAGTGTTGAAGAAGTAGAAAAGTGAGAGATTTCTTCTTCCTTCATTTCTTAGAATAGGCTACAAGGGATTTGCTTCTAGAAAGAGTTTCAGATAAGTGTTGTTTGTTTATTAGGGTTGTATGAAATTTCTTTTATATATGAAATTTTTGTTTTATTATATCTTTCCATGAAGTCTGAGTAGTTTACGTTATCTTTCTCCCTACTCTGAGATATGGTGAAATGAAGAGATAATATGGACGTGCCAATAATAAAATATGTAATAAATTGTGATGATTTTTCAACTCCAAACTTAATTTACTTTTCGATTTGGCCAATTGAATTGTTAAAATATGTTGTGAAACATACGATCCGAGAAATGGAGTATGAGTTCTATTAATGGAGTATGAGTCGTACAACATAGTGAGAATCACATTTAAGTCCGTGAGTGAGTATTTCGTTCAGGGAATTAAGTGCAAAAAATAGGGAAATATACTTTGTTGGGTGTAGAATTGGAGATTTTTAAAGTGACAGACTAAAATCCCCAATTCGATCTTATTGTTTAAGAACTAAAGCGAGAGTTAGCCTTCATTGGAAGGGAAGTGGGAGCTCTGGAGTAGGAGCAAGTATCCTTCTAGCGTAGCCACAGATTTAAGGACTAAACCTAAGATTAGTCAATGATTTTGTATAACACTGAATAAGGGCAAAGAATTAAAATTGCTCATATTTGACACAATACAAATTTAAACCAATTATTTCATCTCCTTTCACCAAAAAGCTCATTGTAGTGGGAAATATGCTTTTTCATATTAGAAAATTTCATCACATAAACATAGTTTAGTAGGTACTGTTTTAAACTTTGCATTTAAATTTTGCCAGTAGTTAATAATTTAGTTTTGATAGTATCTTACACATTCAAAATTAGTGACAGTAATTTTGTTTGATTTCTGTTAATTTCCTAGTTAATTTATCATTTGTAATTTTGTTTGATTTCTATTTGATTTCTATTAATTCGATATTTGAGACTTAAACAGAAAGTCTTATCGTAGAATCCCAATATTAAGTACTTAACATTCTTATTCATAAAATACCACATCAAGTTTTTGGCATCGTTTATAAAGCGAAGCCAACTTTATAAATTTTACACAACTATATTTCCAGGATTAAGTTTTTGGTGTTGTTGCCGGGGAAGGTAATGGTAAATTAAATAGATTTGGTAAATTAAGTAAGAGTATTTTTAAGAAATTTTTCTTTGCTTATTATATTTTTTTATGCAAAATATTGGATCTGAAGGTTTATTACCTTACGATTCAGAATTAGAACATACTATTAGAAAAATTCAATAACAATAAAAAGAAATTAAAAATTTGAATGAAATGGTGAATAACTTAGATAATTAAATAAATGAAAATCGACAAAGATCTTTAAAAGATTATGCTATTCCAACAACGAATGAACCTCACTTAACTATTCAAAATCCTGATATTGCTGCTAATTCATTTGAGCTTGAACCTGCTATTATCCAAATGGTACAAAATAATTAGTTTGGAGGAACACCTACTGAAGATCCTAACTTACATCTTGCTATTTTTCTTGAAATATATGCTACTTTTAAACATAATGGAGTGTAATGATTCTGTGTTGACCTCACTTTTGGTTGAGGTTCAGTTTTTCCTCTTTAGTAGCCTAAGGTCTAGCCATAGGACTTTCCTTATTCTTAGAAAACTAGACAAGGAACCCTCACCGATAGAAATTTCAAACTCTTCTCTACTCAACTTGAAGTTCCACATAAGGGTCCTAACCTCTAGCACTTAGTAGGTGGGGTCACTATGGGGGAAACTCAAGATGAGTCACCTTTAGGACTGCTGGACCTTAGGGTTGACCCTGGGTGTTGGTCTAGGGCTATGGCACTTAATTTCAATCACTTGTACTCACAATCACTCATTACCCTAAACCCAGAACTTATAGGCTTTTGGTCCCTTGATACTTTTAGGAGACTCCTGTAGATGGTTCCCTAAACCCATTAGCCCTAGGCTAGGGTTTAGCTTAGACCACTACATAGAGGACCCAAAATGGGGTTTCCATTGATCCATGGCTTATTTATGGTGGTTGGCAATCCAACTCTATCAAGATACCCAACTTACCCTATTGCTCCTTAATTCCCCCAAATTATCCAGATACCCTTGGGACCCCAAATTTGGCCAAAATTTCCAAATCTAGCCAAAATACCCAAACTTGTTCAAAAATCATTTCAAGCACCTTAAAAACACCCAAATTACCCAAAATCCCCAAATTGGCCAAATTACCAAAATAGCCATCTTTGGCCCAAAATTCCAAAAATTTTATAACATTCCAAAAATTCCCAAAACCTCCCAAATATTCCCAATTTCATTTTCCTTAACTATCACATGACCCAATTTGGCCAATTTAACCATCCTTGATCAAAACCCCCAAATTGCCCTTTAAAGGCCCATATTTTCTCCAAATCACCTCAAATGTCTATCCAATTGGTCTCAATTTCCCCAATTTCAATTCTAAACTCAAATTCACTCTTCATATGACCAATGAAGACCATATCCAAGCCCAATTGATCCATGATTTGAACCCAATTTTGATTTAGATTAAAACCCAATTTTGGCCCCATGACTTGGTTCGACCAAATTGAACCCATAGCCCACTCAATTGGCCATAATTTGTGTAGAAAACATTTGTGTTGAAAAATCTTCATAACATTCATAAACATAAAATTTGACCTTCAATTGGCCTTGGTAGGACCTCAATTTCATTTGATTTCAACCTAAGTCCAAAAGCCTCAAATTTGCCCAAAACTGACCATATCTCAAAATTTCACAAAGTTGAGGACCTTAACCCCAAAATTTCCACTCCATCCCTTCATGAAAAATATTCACAACACCTCCCTTGATCATGTAGACCATTCAATTTGGACTTAGACCAAGGCTAGCCCAACCTAGACCCATGTCTAGCCCAACATGCCCAAATTGGCCAAATCTCAAAAATCCCTCAAATTGACCTTCCAATTGAACTCAAAATCACTTCAACCCTTCACCAAAAATCTTCATAACAATCATCTACACAATGTTGATCAATCAATTGGGTCATTTGACATGG
>NW_018241821.1:30051-33323 GCF_001263595.1 Phalaenopsis equestris
GCTTAAAAACTAGGGCAGAAACAAGACATCTCCAAAAACTCCACCAAACTTCAATTGCTTGTGCCCACACCTTCAAAACAGTAAGAGAAGACAAAGCCCCATAAAATTACCCTCTGAAATAGCCTACACCATAGCTCTAGACCAACACCTAAAATCAAGCTTGGTCGAATTCATACCTAGGCCTTACACCACAACAAGAGGCTTAATCCCTAGTCTCCTTCCAACGAACGCGCCAAGACCCTCTGATTGAAGCTTCACTTCTCAGAGCAAAGGTATAAAATTTCTCCTTCTCCCAAGCCTATTTTGACTCTCTATTTGATTAAGCTTTATTTAATTGCATGATTACCGTATGAATATGTTCGTCTCACTTAGAAGAGTCGATAGGATCAAACCCGAAGTGATTTGGTTGAGTCTAGGCTGAGATCTTAGGGCTTTAGTGTGTACAATCATGGGATCACTCTATCGGGGACGATGATGGGGAGTCGTCTGATCGCGCGTATATTGGATGGACGAAGGAGATCAAGCCGGACAACGCTTTGGAACATAAACTGAGGGCTGAGTCAGTGCTGAGGTGGATGGCGGCATCGAATGGGAGAGCGGGAGCGCGCCGGGTGGAGTTTGGAGTTGCCTAGGATCTACATGGCACCACATTGTTTAGATAGATAAATAGGGATTTTTCCTATTTATTTAAATACCCATAACTTCAAAAATTCATATCTTGTTGTAGAAAAATCACAAAAATAAAATAAAAATACCCTCTTGCTCAGTGAATAGAGAAGAACAATGTGAAAATAATTTGAAGTCCATTTGATGAATATTTTTTTAATTAATTAAATACTGATTTGAATTTTTTGATTATCCATGCATATTGGTACTTCACCATGGCTTGAAATTTTAACATGTTATATCCTTTGTCAAGGGAAACATCTTCTGATTTTTTCAAAGTCATAAAAAGTCTCTAGATAGAGATCTATATTTTTCAAGTTTATGCACATTATTTGCTTAAATTAATCATAGAAATTAGCATGTTGATTAGAAAATTCCAAGAAAATTTTGGAAGGTTTATGATGACCAGGGAACCTTTAGGAAAATTTTTCATGAGTCAAGTCATTTAAATGCACCTGATTTTGACAAACACTAAATCACTAAGATAATTAATTTTGGAAAATATAAATATCAAAATTACTTGATCTTTAATCTCCACTATTTTCTACGATCCAGAGAACTCCCCATAAAAATTTCAAAGCATTTTGAGTACATTTGATGGTCTAAATTGATTTTTCAAGTTAAATATCTTTTTTTTTGCACTTAAATGATTTTTTTAAATCAAAATATAACTCAAAAAGATTATAAAAACTTGTTTTTGGAGTTCTCTATGATCAGGGAAATTTTATAAAAATAAAATGATATTTAAAATAAAAACTTCATTTTTAGCCTATTTTTAAATATTTAAAATAATTAAAAATTCATAAAAATCACAAAAATAATAAAATTCATGAACATTTTCTAAATTATTTTCTAAGCACTTGGGAATAATTGAAATATTTTTTTTGATTTTCTAAATAAATAAACTGAATTTCAAAGCTTAAAAATAATTTTTAAAGGCTAAAAATGAGTTTTCAATAAAAATAATTCCAATAAATCAAATAAAGCTCAGAGAAATATAAAATATTTTTCTCTGAGTTATCTTATTTTAGGGAGACTTTTCAAAAATACAAAACTTAATTCTTCCTATTTAAACTATTTTATATTTAATAAGTACCCCACAACTTACAATAATTATTAAAATTGAAATAAAATTCAAAAATCATGAAATTTGGTCCAAAGGCTTCTCTGGTCTAGGGCTACCTCCAATAAAAAAATTCAAAAAATTAGGATTTACCTTGGTCAAGTTAAGAATTTTCTTCGAAAAATCCTATTTTTGCATAAAAATAATTATATAAAATAAAATAAATTTTGAAAAATCACATTTTATCCTCTAATATCTTAATTGACCCATGAATGAGGTAAGATAAAAATTTCAAAGTCATTTGAATTAAATTTGACAAATTATGAAGTCCTTAGGGGCAAATGTGTAATTTTGGAAATTTAGCCTTAATTAACATTTAGGCTTAATTCAGGAAGGAAAATGGGTAACCTCTGATCTTAATCAATTTGTTTGATGTTTGAAACATAAGGAGTTAATTGGTAGAAACCAACCTCACTTTCTTAATTAAAAAGATAAGTTAATAGATTTTTAAATTAATAAAATTTGGAAGTTTATTAAAATAAAATAAAGCTAGGGCTTAGGCGTATGACTTTTGAAGTCAATAATTAATCAATTTAATACCCCTATTTTGATTTTCAAATAAAATTCAAATTATGAATTATGACCACCTAAAGCTTAATCTTTTTAAAACTAATTAAGACACTCACCTAGGTCTTAAGGGCTTAGTAGTGACTTAAGCTAAATCCAAGTTTCATTTAAATAAGGATTAGAAAAGTAAACATCATTAAAATTAAAACATTTTTCAAACACTACAAGCCCAATTAGGACCAAAATTTTGTTAAGTGTTCGAATAACACTAACTTTCCTATTTAGGGGTCTTCACCCACATAATTTTCAAAATTAAACTACATATGATAATTACCTTACTCTTAGGGATAATCAAGGCATCAATGTTCATTGAGCATTAGGGTGTTTTGTAGGATGAATTATTAAGCAACATAATAAGTTTAAAAGAACTCGGGATTTTCCACCAGGCAGCGAGAGAGTAGCACGGACCAGTTTCTTCCTCTAGATCTGTTGGATATCTTGAAGATCTACTTTGCTTGGAACGGAAACGTCGGGAACGGATTCAACAGACGGTCGATAGAATTTGCTGAATTTCAAAATATGACATAGGGTTAGGAAAAAAAAAAAAAAAAAAAAAAAGAATTTATTTGTCTCAATATAAATTGCTCTGACATGCATTTTAAGTTTCAGGTGGTGGAACGAAAAGACTCGCCAGGTACCCTTTTTACAGTTTTGAGCATTGTCTTTCTTATACTTTTATGTTATACTTTTGTGCTTATACAAATTTGCATGAGAAACTAAAACTATCCGAATAGCCACAAAATCAAAACCAAAACTAAAATCAACCAAGATAAAATTCACCGCCACAACATTCAAAATATAAAACAACTCAAAATTTAATTACAAACATCACACAAAACTACAATTACAACTAAATTAAGATGTCTCTATCGAATGATCGGGAATCCCTCGGAGGAGGTAACCTACAGTTGCTAAC
>NW_018241821.1:33392-33735 GCF_001263595.1 Phalaenopsis equestris
ATCCAATAGAAAATAGTGGTGCCGGAATGAGAGAACCGTAGGATCCTAACCGGTGTCGCTCTAATCAACTTTAACATACCCCCATAAAATTTAAAGAACTTCAACCATATGGCCATCTGATTTAACATTATAACTTGACACACTAGAAAACTCAAAATCGTCGCGGCAAGGAGCTTGGAGCTAGCATGGTGGGCAGCACGACCATCTTCAACAGAAAAACCCGTCTTCCTCAACTAAACCAATCTTGCTTCCTTAAATATAAACAACAAAGCCATATGACTTCGAGGTTGCTTGCTGATGCAACTTAAATCCTCACTTTATCTCACTTTATCTTTAGGCCTTT
>NW_018241821.1:33818-34263 GCF_001263595.1 Phalaenopsis equestris
CCCTCACATCTTCCCTCACATCTTCCAGGCTATTTGTGTGATCGTTTCACACGAATGTAAGCCATAACTAATAAAATTGGCAGAATGAAACACTTAAACTTTTCTGCTCAAAATTGAAGCCAAACATTAGGATAGCTTGGGAAGTCACCGGGGTTCTCCTCTGAATCCATGACATACCCTAGTTCTTCCTCCTTTGGATTCTACAATAAAATGTTCTAAAGTTGAACCAATCCCCTTTCACACCTCTATGTCTGATCTCATTGAAGAGTCCTACCCTTTGAAATTCCTTAAAGATAATATTTCCTGATTTTTATTGAGAGTCTTCTTAGGTGAATTTGGTCATTTAAGATGTAATTAACTATAGTGGCTTGACCTTATAGGAAGCATGCCCGAACCTAGTTTAATATAAACCCTATTTAATTCTTTATATTAAATAGGGGAACTT
>NW_018241821.1:34430-45917 GCF_001263595.1 Phalaenopsis equestris
TTAAACTATGAAAAAATATGGGGTCAGTTTGATTTCATATTTTTCTAAAACTAAATATATATGTAAATTAAAACATCATTTTGAAGCGGACGATGAGATTTTGATTCCCGTGACCGCCAGCTTCTTACGGGCAACTCCCCCCACCCAAAAATAGCGTTGATGTTCTGTTAGGCTTGGACTTTTTCCTTTTTCATTAAGTGATAAAGCTAAAGCTTGGTTAAATTGATTAGCACCTGGATCTATCAGTGGATCTATCAGAACTTGGCAAAAATTTTTTGCTAAATATTTTTCACCCTAAAAAACTACTAAGCTTAGAAATGAAAAAAACTACTAAGCTACCGCTAAGCTTAGAAACAATATTACATCTTTTTGTCAGTTTAAAGGGGAATCGACATATGAAGCCTGGGAGAGATTTAAGGATTTCCTTAGAAAATGTCCACACCACCAGATTGGTTAATAATTCAAACTTCTTACAGTGGATTAGTAGGATCACTCCAGTAAGATCACTTAGATCTATTATAGATGCTACTGTAGGAGGATCCCTTATGCCAAAACCTTTTGATGAAGCATACTTTTTAATAGATGAAATGACTACTAACAATTTTCAATGGCCCTCTGAACAGGTAAATCCTAAGAGAGTAGCTAGTATTCATAAATCTGATGCAATGTTTGTTTTAGCATCTCAAATTGCTACTATATCAAAAAAGATTGATCAAATAAGAGTGAACTATTCTCAAATACATCCATTTTTTGAGGAAAATCAGAGGAAAATTCGCTAGGATAGATAATTGATACTCAATCATCTTATGAAACTTTGAATGCTATTAATAATTGTAATAACAATCCTTATTCTAATTATTACAATCCTGGATGGAAAAATTACCCTAATTTAGTTGGAATAATTATAACAATTTGATGAACCTCTCAGGAAATTTAAACAATCAAGGAAATCCTAATTCTTGACCTTATTATCCTCCTGGATTTAACTCTAACCCTAACCCACAAGTTAAAGAAAAGAAGTTGGTGATGGAAGAAGTGATGTTGAATATGGGAAATCAAATACAAAATCAAGGGGCTGCTATTAGGAATATTGAAAATCAATTAGAATATATTGCTACTACACTTAGTAATAGATCTTCAGGAAATCTTCCAAGTACTATGGAAGTTAATTCAAAAGATCAAAATATGGAGCAAATTAAAGCTATTCAATTACAAAGTGGAAAAGAAGTTGAAATAAGAATACAAAGAGAAACTAAAGTTAATGAGGAGAAGGAAGATATTGAAAGTGACAATAATGAAAATGAACAAAAACAAGTTCCTTTAAGAAAACTACTACCCCCATGTCCTTAATGATTGAAGCAGAATAATAAAGACAAACAATTTACAAAATTTTTGGAAATCCTTAAAAAGTTAACAATAAACATTCCTTTCATTGATGCTTTGAAACAAATGCCAAGTTATGTTTAATTTATGAAAGACATACTAAACAAGAAAAGAAATTTTGCAGATCATAAGACCGTTGCACTCTGTGAAAAGTGTTGCACTATTATTCAGAAAAAGCTTCCTGAAAAGTTCAAAGATCCTAGTAGTTTTGATATACCTTGTGCAATTAGTGAAATTTTTTTTTTGGAAAAGCCTTATGTGATTGGAGCGAGTATCAATCTTATACCTTTATCAATTTTTAAACGTTTAGATTTAGGAGAGATCTTCCCTACTACTATAAATCTTCAGTTAGCTCATCGATTAATAACTTATCCTAAAGGAGTTATAGAAGATGGATTAGTAAAAGTGGATAAATTTATTTTTCATGCTGACTTTATAATATTAGATATGGAGGAGGATAAAGAGATTCCTATTATTTTGGGGAGACCATTTCTTACAACAGGGAGAGCTATGATTGATGTGTAAAAAGGAGAATTAATAATGAGAGTTAATGATCAAGAAGTAACATTTAATATTGCAAAAACTATGAAATATCCTGCAATAGAAAAAGATAATGAATGTCTTAGGATGGAAGCTACTGATTATCTAAGTAATGAGCAATTTAAGAAAGTGTTTGAAGAAAAAATAAGGCAAGAAGAATTTAGTGAGAATAATAATGAAATAAAAGAAGAAAATTTAGATTATATTTAGGACAAATTTGAAACTTTAGATTTGTTGGAAAATGATAATAGAAATCTTATTCCTTCAAATATTAAACCACTTAAACTTGAGTTGAAAGTATTACCTGCCCATTTAAAATATGTTTTTATGGGAGACTCATCTACATTACATGTTATTATATCTTCAGAAATAAATGGTTTTCAAGAGCAAGTTAACTGAAATTTAAGAACAAAAAATAAGAAAGCTTTTGGTTGGACCTTAGTTGTACTAAGGGAATCAGTTCTTTGATCTGTTTGCACAGAATTGTACTAGATGAACAATATAAACCAAAATTTGATCCATAAAGGAAATTAAATCCTATGATGAAAGAAATAGTTAAGAAGGAAATTTTGAAATGGTTAGACACTGGAATTATATATTCTATTTCAGTAGTGCGTGGGTAATCTATTTCAGACAGTGATTGGGTGAGTCCAATTCAATGTGTTCCAAAGAAAGGAGGAGTGACCATTCAAGTAAAGGAGAAAAATGAATTAATTCAAATAAGATAAGTTACTGGTTGATGAATTTGTATAAACTTTAGAAAATTAAACATGACCACCGGGATAGATCACTTTCCCTTACCCTTTCTTGACCAACTATTGGATAGATTGGCTAGAAAAAAATATTACTACTTTTTAGATGGATATACCGAGTATCATCAAATTCCAATTACTTCTGAGGATCAACAGAAAACAACATTTACAAGCCCTTATGGAATATTTGCTTTTCGTAGAATGTCTTTTAAACTATGCAATGCATCTGCGACATTTCAAAGATGTATAATGTAATGTCAATTTTTCAATTTTTAGTAATTTGATTAAACATGGAATGAAAGTGTTTATGGATGATTCCTCTATTTCGGGATTTCATTTGAATTATGTTTAAATAATTTAGAACAAATTCTAGAATTATGTGAAAAAATCAACCTAGTACTAAATTGGGAAAAGTGTCAAATTAATGTTGTAGGAGGAATTGCACTTGGGCATAAAATTTCTGAAAATGACATGGAAGTAGATCCTACAAATATTCAAGTTATTGAAGGTTTACCGCCTCCTACTACAGTTAGAGGGGTAAGAAGTTTTCTAGGACTTGCTGGTTTCTACAGGTGTTATATAAAAAAATTTTCAAAAATACTAAGCCATTATTCCAACTTTTAAAAAAAGATACAAAATTTGATTTTGATGAGGAATGCTTAAAAGCATTTGAACTGTTGAAAGAAAAATCTGTTGAAAGAAAAATTAATCAGAAAAATTAATCACTGCATCTATAATAGTTCCACCTTATTGGGAGAAACCATTCCAAATAATGTGTGTTGCTAGTGATTATGCTATTGAAGCTGTTTTAGGACAAAGACACAACAAAGTTTTTAAAATTATATATTTAGCTAGTAAAACTCTAAATGATGCTCAAATTAATTACACTACTACTAAAAGAGAGTTATTAGCTATTGTCTATGCCTTTGATAAATTTAGACCTTACTTGATTGAAACTAAATGTGTAGTGCATATAGATCATTCTGCTATTAAATACTTGATGCAAAAGAATGATGCTAAACCAAGATTAATAGAAGATGGATACTTCTAGGATACTTCTATTGCAAGAGTTTGATTTAATTGTAGTTGATAGAAAGTGAAATGATAATAAAACAGCGGATCATTTTTCTAGACTAGAAAAAGAAATATTAACTAATTTTACAAATGAAATTCTAGAAAATTTCCCTGATGAACAATTATATAATACTGATGAAATAAATAAACTGTGGTATGCCGATATAGTAAATTATATTGTAAGTGAAATTCTACCACAAGATATTAAAAATCAATAGGTAAATAAATTTATATATGATTCAAAATTTTATTTTTGGGATGACCCATATTTATATAAACAATGTAAAGATCTAATTATTAGGTGTGTGCCTTATGAAGAAACTCAACAAATAATTGAAAGATGTCATGATTCTAAATTTGGAGGACATTTTGGAACAAATAGAACTGCATATAAAATTTTATAAGCTAGATTTTATTGGCCTAGTCTTTTAGTGATGTTAATGAATATATTAAAACATGTGATCGATGTCAGCGAGTGAGAAATATTTTTAGAAGAAATAAAATGCCTCTAAATTACACATTGGAAGTTGAAATTTTTGATGTGTGGGCATTAGACCTCTAAATTACACATTGGAAGTTGAAATTTTTGATGTGTGGTGACTACATTTTATGGGACCATTTATGCCTTCATTTGTAAACTTATGTATATTACTTACTGATGATTATGGCTAAATGGATTGAAGTTGTTGTTGTACCAAAATGTGATGCTCGGAGTGTTTCTAAATTTTTAAATAAAAATATTTTTACAAGATATGGAATGGCGAGAGTAATTATTACTGATGGAGGATCCCATTTAGGAATAAGAGAATCGAGAAATTGATTAAAAAATATTATATTATACATAGATTCTCTACTTCTTATCATCCCAGACCAGCGGTCTAGCAGAGATATCAAATTATGAAATAAAATGAATTTTAGAAATAGCTGTAAAACCTTATAAATTGGGTTAGTCTGTTAGATTAGATACTGCATTATGGGCATACAGAACTGCTTATAAGACTCATATAGATATGTCCCCATATAGACTTATTTTTGAAAAAAACATGCCACTTACCAGTAAAATTGGAGCATAAAGCATTTTGGGCTATTAAAGAATTTAATTTTAATCTAAAATATTCTGCTGAGAGAAGATTATTGCAACTCAATGAACTTGAGGAGATTAGAAATGAAGTATATGATAATGCAAAAATCTATAAAGAGAAAATGAAAATATGGCATGATCGAAAGATTATTAAAAAAAAGTTTGAACCTGGAAAAGAAGTTTTATTATATAATACAAGATTGAGATTATTTCCAGGAAAACTGAAATTCAGATGGTTAGGACCACTTAAATTGATTATGGTTTATCATCATGAAAATGTTATTATTAAAGATCCTAAAATTGGAAAGATATTTAAAGTTAATGAGCATTGATTTGAAATCTTATTATGAAGGGCACATACTATAATTTAAAGAAATTTTGATGTTAAGTCATCTTGATTAAATAATGGTACGTCGGGCTGACGACGTTAAACTAAGCGCTTTGTGGGAAGCAACCCATACTTATATTGTTATGTATTACTATTTTGTTTGATAAAGGGACTTAGTTTAATAAGTGTTGTTTAGGAAATAATAATATTTTTGAGTCCTACATAATTTTATATATCATAAATTAAGGCAAATATTGGTATTGGACGAAAAAATTGGAATCATATTGAACAAAAAAATAAAAGACGCGATTTTGGCCTCTAGCGCCCACGACGCCCGCCTATATAGACCATAGTGTCGACAACGCCATCGGGAGCGCCGAAGGCATCCCGAGCAGTTTTGCGGGATTGCTGGTGCTTCAATTAGAATGCGGCGGACTTTAGCGGAATTACGGTCTTAAATAACCTCCGAGAGGTGTTTTTAAAGGCCTTAAAACTGCCTTGAACTACCATAAACTTCCAGATTTCAAATTCCATGGCTTCCAATTCTAGAAATATTTCGAGGTATGGAGTTTTCAATAGAAGAAAGTTTATTAATTTTGACGTGTAGAGATTATACGACAATGTTATCACAAAGAAGAGACTTATCAAGGAAAGTGGCTTTGTCAATCATGGATTGAGTAATCCAAGTTCACAGATTGAGAAAATCATTATACAAAAGCTGTTGCAGTTGTTGTAACAGTAGTATAGGAATTCTATGCTAACTTACATGGAATTACCCAAGGAGTGATCTTCGTTTGAGGTAAGGCTGTACCATTTGCTCCGGCTCAAATTAAGGATTTGTATATGATAGAAAACGTTCCAATTTGTCATTATACAAATTTTATCTCAACGAGAGATATGATGCAAGATGTATATAACTTTCTGACGGATGAAAATGATAATTGGGGAATCAAAGATGAGGGATACATTAATTTTTTTGCTTCACTGCTTAATCCAATATCAAAACAATGTTATTTCTTCATATCTGCAAAATTACTCCCTACCATGAAGATTAGTAGAGTTACAAGAGAAAGTGTCATTTTAAATTATTACATTCAAATGGAAAAGCCCATTGATGTGGGATCGCTTATTTTCAAATCTATTATAGGTATTATTATGAATGGGCCAAAATACAGGCTAGGCTGAGGCATCCTTCCTCAATTTTCTTACTTTGCAGTCAATCTTAAGTGTCATATGAAAGTTGGGAGAAAGTATTATTACTCTGGGAGCCCATGATTCCTATTGATGAAAATTATATTGGGCATGAGAACCAAGCTTTCGACATTCATCACATGCTTCAACTCCATTAATGTCACAAAACGTTGGAAGTTTAATAACTTTGGAGAAGAAAATTAAGAAAATAGAAAGAGAACTTCAGAGTATTATGAATGCAATAAGAAATCTTACTTACCTTTTTTATCACCTAGATTGGAGGATGAAGGAGAACTTTGATCATACTGGAACAATTGAAGCATGATTAGTGCAGATGTTCAAGAAAAATGGATGGATCCATGAAAATTTGACTGATCAATTCCCGTACCAACTCTTCTACAATTTGTATGTCCATTACCAGTCTATGGTACTACCAGCCTATGAGAGATATTAAAGGAGGAGAAAGTACTGAAGATGAAGCAGAATAATTGAAGAAATTGGACTCTCTACTAGTTTAAAGTAATTGTTTAAAGTAATTATGTTTTAGTAATTATGTTTTTTAATGTGATTGTGTAGATTTGATTTACGTTACTTTACTTTACTCACTTTGCTTTAGAACTCTATTAATTTTGATTGTGTGTATAGTTTTGTGTCAGCGCTCTAGTTTTATGGCTTGATTTTGACGCTGAATTATAATTTAGATTGCTTTATGTATGTGAAAGTGTGATTAGAAAAATGTATTTGTAAAAAGTGTATTTTCATATATATAAATTTTAGTTTGGTGTTGTTTGTGAAAATGTTTGTTTGTGAATTATTTTAAGATGAAAATTAATGTTCAAAAAGACTAAATAGACTTTGGAGTGAATTGAAAGAAATTTGAAAATTGTGAAAATCAAAAAATTGAATTTTTGGCTACTAGCGCCGATGGCGCCCGACATGGGGGCTGACAACGCCCTCGACTCGAAAACCTCCCAAACCCCTTAAAAATTCACGATTTGCACAATAAAACACCATTTTTATCCTTTTAGTGACCTTCAATCTCCGGTTTTTGCACCTAGGGCTCACTATTGCTTGGATTTGAGGCAATTTTAAGGCAAAGGAAGTTCATATTTCATCTTCTCTAGGTAAGATATTTCATCTTCTCTCAAAATTTTTTATTTTCACCAAAGATTTATGTTACATTGCCGAGATCCGAAATTTTGAAATTTTTTTGAAGGTTACATTGCCGAGATCCACATTGCCGAGATCCGAAATTTTGAAATTTTTTTGAAGAATTTCCTTTGGTGAAGAACTCTTACTTAGTAGATTTAAGTTTAAAACATTCCACATTGTGATTTTCAGACTTTTTGGGAATTTATTTGAATTTTATCAAATTTTCGTAGATTACCATGGCACCGGGAATGAGCAAGGGAATAAGAAAGGTGGATTTTGATGATCAAAAGTTTTTCAATTACAAGGCCAACATTTGTTTCAATAGTTTACTTACAACTAAAAAAGTGATTCTGGATTGAGGATTTAAAAATATGGGTGGAGAAGTTGAAAGATTAATCAATGCTCAGCAGTGGGAGAAATTTTGTTACTTTATTGCAGAGGCTATTATTGGTGTAGTGGAGTTCTATGCAAATTTTAAGGAGACTTTTGAAGACTATGTGTTTGTTCGTGGGAAATTAGTGGAATTTATTCCAAGGAAAATAAATGAGTTTTATCAGTTAGAAGATGTGTATAGTTGTCAGTACAAATCATTTTCTGCTACGAATGAGGCCTTAAATAAAGTTATTTCTTTTCTTACTGATGGAAGAGAAGCTTGGAAGGTGAAGAATGGTGTTAAGGTAAACTTTCCTCTTTCTATGTTAAATGTAGTATCTAAGGCCTGAAAATTTATTATTTTTGGGAGAATGATACCAACAAATCATCATAGTAAGGTTACAAAGGATAGAACCGCCTTGAACTTTTATATCCAACAATGAGAAGGATAGAAGGATAGGTGTAGGCTCTATTGTTTATTGAAACACTTTTTCTATTGCTTTGGGAGAGATCATTGGTGGTTTGGCACACCCTGCCCTGATCTTCACACTATGTGAATAGGCAGGAGTTGATTTTAGAATGGATGAGGAGAGGATTGAACCTCTAAAACCTATTGGGCTTATAAATATTAAGACTTATGAATCTCATGTTGGATGGAGATCTGGAAGTAGGACCAGAGATATTCCTTCTACTTCAAGTACCACTACTTCTAGTACTCCTACTCTTCATGAACTTATGGAGTAGATGATGATCCAACTAGGAGATATCTTGAGAATGGAAGTAGAATAGAAAATATGGAGGTCAGGAATGCACACAATGATGATTTGACCAGACAAAAGTTCGAATATGATGCTGCTTATGATGATGCGATGATCAGATACAATCAGATACATGAGGGGTAGGGGTGATCACTCTGTTCAGTTTCATACTCACTCTGTGTTTACCCCATATCAACAACAAAATTTGGATGTGGAAGAAGAAGAAGATGATGATGATTGGAGATGTTTTAGTTAGATTTTTGTTTAAGATTTTTGTTTAGTTTATGTTTTTAGTTTATGTTTGGTTGTACTTTATTGTTGAGACTATTTGTTTTAGATTGTGACACTTTATTTTAAATATTATGTTGTGTTGTGAGCAATAAATTTGTGAAACTATTTTTACATTGGAAATCATTTTAGTACTGTTGTTAGCTTTTACTATTTTGTTGAATGTATATGTAGTTAACTATTTCTCAGCAATTTTTTATGTATTAAGTGTTATTTAATGTTTTAAGTATTGTAGCTTTTCATATTAGCACATGCAATATTTCAGAGTTAAATTTCAATATTAGATCCTTCAACAAGTAAGTGAGTTAAATTTCAATATCAGATCCTTCAACAAGTAAGTCTTTACTTTATGTATTAAATGTTTTACTTGATCTTTGGTATTAGAAGGTAACTTTAGATAACTATATTTTTGTTTCTAAATATATAGTAAAATTAAGTAAAAAATTTCAATAATAAAGGTTAATTTTAATAAAGGTTAATTTTAATAATAAAGGTTAATTTTAGAGAGTAAGATATTTAGTATGAGAGAATAAGGCTATGGTTTTCTATTGTAAGCAAAGGAATTTGTATTTTTAAAGTATTAAAAATCTTAGAGATTCATGTAAGAAGAAAAGTATAAAACTTTATGAAAAATCTTTAAAGCTAGTATAAATTTATAAAGTGAAGGAATGTGAAAAGTTTTTAACTTTAAGAAGAAGATAGTGAAGTTCAAAATCATTAAAGACTATCCAAATATAGTAATCCTCACATATAAAAAAAAAGAGAGAAAAGAAAAGAAAAGAAAACGGATTGAAAATGATCTTGAAAAAGAAAAGAAAAAGAAAAGAAAAGAAAAAAAGAAAAGAAAAAAGAAAGAAAATAAAAAGATGTGAGGATAAGCTTGAGGAGATGCCTAATTAAAAATTAGTTTCACTATAATCAACTTAAAGAAGAAGGCTTGGCCATATTCTCTAAACTTATATTTAAGTATTAGCTAGTATTTATATTTTAGTATTAACATATTTACCAGTAAAGTTGCATAAAGTTCTTTTTCATATGAATATTCTAAGCAGCTTTAACATGAATAATTTATAATTTTCCTTGAAAAGAGTAGAGAATCAAAATCTTAGACTCAACTGCTAGATATTCTTATACCTTTAGTATTAACTGGAGTTATTTTACATTTTTCTTAAGTTATGATATTGAATTTAATGGACCAAAATATGGAAATATAGAAGTTAAAATCTTTGTCATGAGTCATATTTTTATGTAGTAAAGGAGTAACTTGGGGGCGTGTAACATTTAAGTTTGGGGGATTTTGATACAAAAAAAATATATGCACTTTTAGACCCATATTTTATACTCATTTTTTGTGATATTGCACTTTAAAGGAAGGAATTTTTCATGTTTTATTACAGGTTGTTGATTTTTAGGACTTGAAGCAAAAAGTAAGCAAAAAGAATGGAATTTAGAGTCAAAATGTAATTTTTGAAGAATTGTTCAGCGTCGACAGGCCCAGACTGGGCGCCAACAACGCCATTTAATAGAGAAAATGGATTTAATTAATTGACTAGCGCCAGTGTTGGTGCAGACCTTATTTCTATAAGATTCGACGAATTTGGACAATTTTTGAAGAGTTTTTAGATGCACTTATTGAAAAACCGGGCTCTATTTAGAACCAAAATTGATCAGAAAAGGACCTCTTTGCACTCCTCCGCTCGCTCTTTGCCCCCTTTGACCTTCATTCGCGCCACTTCACACTCTTCAACCGATTTCTACGCCATTCCGCACCATTAATCAGTTATTTTCTTTATAGTTTTGAGTTTTTGTGGTGAGTTTAAGTGTGAATTCTTCTCTAAGAGTGTTTGAGAAGGAGAGAAGTGAGATTTCTTTCTTCCTACATTTCCTAAGAGAGTCTACAAGGGATTTGCTTTGAGAAAGAGTTTCAGATAAATGTTGTTTGTTTATTATTGTTGTATGAACTTTCTTTTATATATGAAGTTAGTGTTTTGTTGTGTCTTTCTCATGAAGTCTGAGTAGTTTCCTTTATCTTTCTCCCTACTCTGAGATATGGTGAAATGAAGAGATAATTTGGATGTGCCAATTTTAAAATATAAAATAAATTGTGATGATTTTTTCACTCCATTCCTAATTTACTTTTCAATCTGGCCAATTGAATTGTTAAAATATGTTGTGAAACATATGATCCGGGAAACAGAGTATGAGTTCTACAATAGAGTGAGAATCACATTTAAGTCCATGAAGGAGTATTTCGTTCATGGAATTAAGTGCAAATAAATAGGGAAATACATTATTGGGTATAAAATTGGATATTTTTGGGGTGACAGACTAAAATCCCCAATTTGATCTTATTGTTTAAGAGCTAATACAAGAGTTAGCCTTCCAGGAAAGGGAAGTGGGAGCTCTGGAGTGGGAGCCAATTTCCTCATAGCCTAGCCATGGATTTAGGGTCAAAACCTAAGATTAGCCAATGATTTTTTATAACATTGAATCAGGGTAGAGAATTGAAATTGCTCCTATTTAGCACAATACATATTTAAACCATTTGAAATTTAAACCAATTATTTC
>NW_018241821.1:45962-52418 GCF_001263595.1 Phalaenopsis equestris
AGATGCTTTTTCATATAAAGATGCTTTTTCATATTAGAAAACTTCATCACATAAACATAGTTTAGAAGTTACACTTTGCATTTAAATTTTGCCATTTTGCCAGTAATTAATAATTTAGTTTTGATAGTATCTTAAACATTCGAAATTAGTGACATTAATTTTGTTTGATTTCTGTGAATTTCCTAGTTAATTTATCATTTCAAATTTTATCCTTCCTCGTGGGATCAATATTTGAGACTTAAATAGAAAGTCTTATATTACTTAATAATGATACATATACTTGTGTAGAATCCCAATATTAAGTGCTTAACATTCTTATTCATAAAATGCTGCATCAAGTTTTTGGCATCATTTGTAAAGCGAAGTCAACTTTATAAATTTTACACAACTATATTTCTAAGATCAGATCGATCTTGGGGTCTTAAAAGAAAACCCTATATTACTTGAAACCATAATTATACTTGTGTAAAACCCCTAGTGTATGAAATATAAATCAAATTCTTAACTCTATAAAATATTAGTTTGCACGCTAACCACTTAAATATAAATTGGGTCATGTTTTTGTCCATCTTTCAGAGCTTAAAAATCTATGTAGTTGCGGGTCGGGTCAGTAGTCTTCATGAGAAATGAAAAGATTCCTTGATCTCTAAACTTTTTCACACATCTATTTATGGTGAAACTACATAAGTATGAGTTTGTATTGTTCTCCTCCTACTTAGTGAAGATGGTGGGTCATGGAAAGAGTAATAATATTTGGGATTTTCTTTAAAAGGTGGTTGATCCCATTCATTGCTACAAGATTTATCAAGTATAAGCATTGGGTGCCTCCTCTATTGAATGTGGAGACAGTGTGTTTCCACAGTTTGAGGGAGTTGAGCTTGAGATTACTAAGTTCATCAATTATAACATTCTTTGTATCTTCTTTTCTCTTAAATTATCCTTTTTTCTTAGTCGCTTACTTTTCGTGGGTAGGTCTCTCATTTTATTTTTATGATTTACTTCGTTTTTTTACTATTTTAGCGCAAATGGAGGCTAGGCCATCTTGTGTACAGGAAGGAGGTGAGTCATGTTGTATTGAGAGAGAGGGTTGCTAAAACTCTTCTCCTTAATTCATTTTAGTGATAAAAAAATGCCCAGTTGATGAGTACTGGTACACTTAAAACACTTCTTCTGCATGGATGAATTTGAGTGAGGATAAGGTTGAAGTCTTCTTAGCATTGTGTATCATGGAAAAGCAAAATATTAGGAGGGGGGGTTCATGCCTTTTTGCTTTCTGATAACACAACTGACGTGCTCATGTCAGCTGACGATGAGCTTAGTGTTGTTCTAATTTTGTGAGGTAAAACATTTCATCAGAGTTAAAAAGAATTAGCTTACAAAAGAGTGCACAATCCTGCCACCTATGAACTCCTCTACCTTCTCAATAGAAAAGAAACAAAGGGATAATATAGAGCTCTCTCAAGATAATGACCAAAGGAAAATATGTTGAGATTTTCATACCTATTTACACTATTTTTTATGATATTGCACTTTAAAGAAGGGTATTTTTGATGTTTTATTTCATGTATGATGAATTATGGTCATTGGAGCAAAAAGATGCAAAAATGGTGCAATTTGGAGCAAAAGCGAGCAAGAAATGAAATTTTGCCCTGTCACCTTTCGATAAGTCTTTCGATGCTTAATCTCTTTTACACTTATTACATATTTTTGAATGAGATTACACTTTAAAGGAAGGTTGTTTTAATGCTTATTTTGTAGGGTTATCTGTTAGGAACACAACACAACTGAAATGGGGCGAAACAAAGCTCAAACGGTGGAGTTGCGTAGTATGCTCACTGACAGTGCCCAAAACGACACCGACGGCGCCCAAAACGACACCGACGGTGAGATTTACCCGAGAAGACCAAAAAATGACAGAAAAGCTCACCGACAGCGCCCTACAGCCCACCGACGGCCCCCACGAGCCCGTCAACGGTGCCCAGGATGACTATGGACCGACTTTTGGCGGTTATGGGTCAAAATTCAATGTATTTGGACGCTTTTTGAGAGGAATCTTATGGAAACTCTTCAAACTTCATCCCTACACTTTAAAAAAATGAATCTAGGTTAGAAAAAGGGGGTTTTTGTGAGAGGAATGTTAGGAAAAGTGTGGAGAAAGTTTAGGATTTTTAGAATAGGAGTGGAAATGTAGATTTCTAACTTTTTGGAGAGATTAGAGAGGAGATTTTGAGAGAATTTATAAGGAGATGTTCTAGCATTGCATGGATTGGCGAGAGACTTTGTGGGAGAGATATTCGTCTTTCTTTCAAAGGGGAGAAGCTAAGTATTGTGTTCCTTTTGATTTTTCTAAACACTTATCTAGTGGATTTGCTTTGGTTAAATGAAGTTTCCATTGTGTTTTCTTCGTACTTTGTGATGGGCTTCTCTTACTCTCTTCTTGTTTGAAAATCATGGTATGAGAAGATTATGCCGTTGTTTTCATTTTAATTTTCTTTTGTAATGAGTAGAATTCATTTTTAGGATTTTGTGATGCATGTTAGAAGCGAATTTAATTATCAAAGTGGTAGTTTTTACTTGCACTTTATTTAAATTACAATAAAGGCCTGTTGTAGTGTTAAAATTCATTGTAATTGCATTAAGACCCGAGAGGGCTGTGTAATTCTCAACAAAGTAGAACCACATTCAGATTCTATGGATGGTTAAGTTCATGGGAGTTGAATGCAAATAAAAAGGAAAATATACTTTGATGGGCGTAGAATTCGAGATTTTAGGGTGACAGACTAAAATCCCCAATTCGGTCTTCGTTGGGAGCTCCGAAGTGAGAGCCGGTATCCTCTCAGCCTAACCACATATTCAGTAAACATGCATAGGATTAGTCAATGTTCTTTATGCCTGGACCAAAGGGTAAAGGATAGGATTGCTCCTCATACAATATTTAATGCATCTCATTCCTTTATATTATCCAATTCATTACATAAGAATAATAGTTTTTAATATCTCAAAATTCTCCAAACTAATTCATCCAAAAAGGGGTATCGTTAGAATTAATATTTGCATTTAGTTATAGTTATTATTTTTACATTCAACACTTGCATTTAGGCGTAGTTGCTAGATAAAACATCATTTTAATCGATATTCCAAACTAATGACTAATTGTAGTAGACTAGGATTTGACTAAGGACCTCTTACCTCGCTTCCCTCTGGGATCGATAAACGGGACTCCACTAGAGCCTTGTATTACTTGAGCGATACGTATACTTGCGTTTGAAATTGTGAATTTACAAAATCATTATAAATATATAAATCTGGGTTCATAAATTCTTTCATATTAAAAGTTGCATCAAGTTTTTGGCGTCATTGCTGGGGATTTAAATCTTCAAGTAGTGGTGTCAAATTCTAGTATTTTTAAGCATATATAAAGTCGCTGTCACGTTTTTGACGCCGTTGCCGGGGAAGCTTCGGTAAGAACTTTAGGAGAATTTTAGTTGAAGTAATTAGGCTTAGAATTGGAAAACTGTAGTATTGTAAAACTTGTTTTGTGTGAAAAGTGTTTTTAAATGAAAAAGTGTTGAAAAAAAAATATTTTTATGAAAAATAAGGTGTTTGTGAAAATGTTTTGTTGTGTTGAATATATTTCATCTGTTATTTTTTTAATTACTAATGTATTGTTTGTTGTGTTGCATATGCAAAACAAAGGATCTGCAAGACTTCTGCCTTATGATCCCGAGTTTGAAAAAAAGAAAAAATAAAAATACAAAGAGGACTCAAAAAACTGGAAATGGAAATGGAAAACTTTCAAAATAATAACTTGGAAAATCATAGGGATTACATAAATCCTATCGTAGATGAAATTCACTCAAGTATAATAAACCCTATCGTAGAAGCTAACTCGTTTAAAATAAATCCTGAAATTATCCAACTGGTGCAGAACAATCAGTTTGGGGGAACTCCTTTGGAGGATCCCTATTTACACTTATCAAATTTTATAGAACTTTGTGCTATATTTCGTTATAACGGTATGTCAGACAATGCTGTCACACTAAGGATTTTTCATTTCTCACTAAGGGATAAGACTAAAATGTGGTTATACTCATTAGCACCTGGCTCTATTAAAAATTTGGAGGAGTTAACTCAGAAATTCCTAACTAAGTATTTTCCACCTTCAAGGACTACTAAACTTAGAAAAGATATTATCTCATTTAGGGGAATCAATATATGAAGCCTGAGAAAGATTTAAGGAACTCCTAAAAAAGTGTCCACATCATGCTCTGCCTGATTGGTTAATCATTCAAACTTTTTATAATGGGTTAGTAGAAACCCTTAGGTTTATATTTGATGCTGCTGCTGGTAGATCATTAATGTCAAAACCATTTGATGAAGCATATGCGTTAATTGAAAATATGGCTGCAAACGAATTTTAATGGCCCTCTACAAGGGTAAATCCTAAAAAAGTAGCCAGTGTTCATGATTCAGATGTGATTACAATTCTTGCATCTCAAGTTGCCGCAATATCAAGTTGGACAATTTGGAATGAACCAGCCTCAACTCACTCCAGTAAGTGAGGAAAGTTCGTTAGGGCATATGATTGATTCTAACTTATCATATGATGCTTTAAATACCATAAACAACCCGTACTCTAACCTTTAAAAATCATAAACAACCTGTATTCTGACTTTTATAACCCAAATTCGAAGAACCATCCTAATTTTAACTGATATCATACTACTGGTGGTGGAAACCAAAAATGGGAAAAAAATCATGCAAATCCTAATGGAAGTTGGAATAATCAGGGGAACACAAACTATAAACCTTCATATCCACCGAACTCTAACAATGATCAACAATTTGAGATTGAGAAGATATCTATGGAAGAAATGGTATTGTAAATGAGAAATGACCGCGACTTTATATATGCTTAAAAATATAAGTATTTAATTCTGTTGCTAAAAGATTTAATTCCTCAGCAACTGTACCAAAACTCAATAACAGTTATAGATTCAATAAATATGGACTTAATAAATATTCAATAATTATAAAGTCACACTTATCAACGCAAGTATATGTATCGCTCAAGTAATATAGGGCTCTAATGGAGTCCTAGACATCGATCCAATAAGAAGTAAGATTAGAACTACGAACTAAGATTTTAGAAAATCAATACTTTAATCACAATAATGAAATTCAATTTGCTTATCTGTCACAATAGACAATTGAAATAAATATGTAATTTTAATAACTATTAAATAACTAATTATACTAATGAAGGTTCAAATGTGATATTCAATATATAAGAAAGCATCCTTCTCCTTGTGAAGAAATTATAGTGAATGAATAAAATGAATTAGTTCAAATTATATTGTGCCAAATAGGAGCATACATATTCCTTACCCTTTGGTCCAGGCATAAAGAACATTGACTAATCCTACGCTTGTTTGCTGAATTTGCGGCTAGGCTGGGAGGATACCGACTCTCACTTGGAGCTCCCACGTTCCCCTCGCCTGAGGGCTAACTTCTACACTTCAGCACCCAAACCTTTAAAATCTCATATTCTACGCCCGATAATATTATTTCCCTATTTATTTGCACCCAACTTCCAAGGGCTTTGACCTCCCTGCATCTTTGATGTAATCTTCACTTTAGTTGTAAATCTCAACATATTTTAACAAATCAATTGGCCAGATTGAAAGTAAATTAAGATCGAAGTGAAAATATGATCATCACAATTTCTTATACATTTTAATGGCTTCACCAATTCAAATCACCTTTTCACAAATCTCAAGACAAGGAGAAGAACAGAGAAAACTACTCAGATCTCATGAGGAAAACACAACAAAACTCAAAATTCATATATAAAATCAAATTCATACAAACTAAAATAATAAATAAACTTATCTCTAATTTCTCCCCAAGAAAACTCCTTAAAGTTTCTCTGAATCTCTTCCTTTCTTTACAGCACACAAAATTCCTCTTCGAAGCAGCAAGGAGGAAGAAATCTCTTATTTTCCCTCCACTCTTACAATCTCTCGAAGAATTCCTCACAATTTTTACACTCTAGCAAACACTAATGGAACCTTTCTAACCTCCAGGAACTCTAGAGTCTTTTGGCTCCTCTCTATTTTTGGCCAAAATCTTTTTTTAAAGTTGTGGATAAGTTTTCCCAAGAGTTGCCTAAGCATCCCTTCAAAATTTGTCCTTATCCACAGCCTGATTGGTCGTAATCTCCGAGCTCGTCGTCGGCGGCCTCGAGGATGCCATCGGCGGACCTTCTTAATGAATTAATTCTGGAGTTTCGGGAAAATCTCGCCGTCAGCGCCCTAGTTCATTTCATCACATTTTGTTCCTTTCGCTCCAAATTCGCTCCTTTTTGTATCTTTTTGCTCCAATGACCCTAATTCATCATTCCTGCAACAAAACATCAAAAATACATTTCTTTAAAGTGCAATATCATTAAAAACA
>NW_018241821.1:52976-56753 GCF_001263595.1 Phalaenopsis equestris
CGGGGGCACTCAGGAAAAGTAACATCAGCCTCACCTCTGTAGTGTCGCGCTTGAGCTTCATAATAAGCTACCTCAAAATTTGAGTGCCTCTGAAGGTACTCACTATCATAATCGTGTTGACGTTCTAAACCTCCAATCCTTTCATTTATCAATTCTATGCTCTTCTGCTGCAAGGTCAACTCATTCATCAAATCAGAGAGGGTAGGGGAACTAGAAGGTGGAAGGTCATAACTTGCATGGGGGGGCATCTCTACTAGTAAAAGGTTCTTGACTTCTACTCCTAGTTCTCCATTTCTCATGGGATTCATAAGTCTTCAAATTAGCCTTACTAACCCATTATTCATCTCCAAATTCCACTCCAGAAAGTCTGCAAATTTCATAAATAAGTCCAGGATGTCCTAGACCTCCACTAGTCTCACTCCTCGTCGTAGTCAATATATTCTTAAAAATTAGCATCCTTACATTTATAATCTATTATTCTCAATGCAGAAATTCAGAATAGCTCTATCTCTAGTTACTTCACTATGGTGATAAGTCGGTAACAGAGTAGAGGAAATAAAATAGTGCCACGCCTTAGAGGCGGAATTCAACATGGAAGCAAAAAAATTTACCCGTTCTCGTTGTTTAATCTTCCACGTTCCTTTCCCATCAGTGAGAAGGTTGATCACATCATTGAGGCAGCCTTCCATCATACTAAAGGATTCATAGTGGTAGCTATAAGAGTCTAGGACTTCGTAAAAAGTGTTGATGCGGGCGACAGTAAACTCAACAGGAAATCCACGCACTTGAACGATTTCATCTTCAAAATAGATTACATTGGGGTAGAACTCCTTCACAACATTTGCATCAGCTTTGTTGGTGGTGTAACAAAAGATTTCTCACCTCCACTCGGCAATAACTCGTTCCATTTCTCCTCCTTAACTTTCAAAAATTCAATCTTGGAAAATTCAACACTTCTTTCCCTTAAAGGCTGAAGTAAATCTTGTTTGAGCCATCACATTGACGAAACGAGACTCATCGAACTCAATTTGTCTCTTTTGTCGTGGAGCTATTTCAATCTAATCAAATTATAGAAAAATTCTTAAATATACTTCAAATATTCAAAGAATGGCTTCCAATAGTAATTCTAAGAGTTCAGCACTAAGATCCATGAATTTCTTCCCAATATTTTCTACACATTCTAAAAATTTTTGAATCTCGTAAATGTAGAAGAAATCCATGGTGAAAATCAAATATTTTTATTTTGGAGTGAAGCTCTTACCTAGAGATGATCAAATCCGGTGTAAAAAAGCCTTGAAATTGCCTCCCAATCCAAGATCTCTCAAGCCCTAGGTCGAAAATTGCATTTTTAGGAGGAAGGGGATGATGAATAGTGACGGTTGACCGGTCAAAATTGTGGTTAAAGATGTTTTTTTGCAATCTCATCGTCGGCGTGTTCGATGGCGCCGTCGGCGCACTCTATTGAATTTTGAACCTGAGTCTTGGGAAAAATCCACCATCCGCGGCGTCGGGGGCGCCGTCTGTGGCATATGTGGCATCGAGAGCATCGTCGGCGGGCTTTATTGACTTTGGTTCAATTCCTAGATTTTTGCGATTTCGATCAATTTCAAGCCTTAACGACATTTATTTAATAATTATATACATAACTTTAAGTGAATAAATGATGTACTTATCACAAATAATCTTTCACAACACAAAACATCACTTTTATATATAAATTCCAAGGGGTACAATATACGTTACATAACACACCTAAGTCTGGTATTTTCTCAACCTCAACATATTAATTCAGCGTCGCAACCCAAGCCACAACACTCAAAACGCTGAAAACAAAACATCCTATGCTTAGTCTCAACTATACGGAGATCTAAAAGAATAACTCTAAAGCAAAGCAAATACAAAGTTCAAATCAAATTACATAGATAGACAGACAGGTAGTAATATAGATATACTATTCATCAGACTCAGTACTAGATTCTCCTCTGAGATCACTCATTGATTACACATGAACGAAGAGGTTGTAGAAGGGTCAGAATGGAAATTCTTCAGTGGAATCCTCTTCTATCAATTTCATCCTCCTCATGAGCCGTATTAAACTATCTTCTAAGTGTCCAGAGTGATCAAAATGTTCTTTCATCCTCCAGTCTAGATGATCGAAGAAATCATGAAGAAATTGAAGATATTATTAACTACATTCATGATATTTGGTACCTCCTTCTCCAATTTCTTGATTCTGCGCAGGATCACCAGAGTCTTATCAGGAATTAAGGGTTGAACTGACAGTGATGTCTGAGATGATTGAGCTACTATAATGGTCATGTCAATTTTCATCTTCAAAAGCTGGGAATCTCTTAGTTAGGTCCAAAGGCTTCCAAGGTAGAAGTACCTTTTCCCAATTTTTGTAGGACACTTGGAACTAACTACAAAGTGAGAAAATTGTTGAAGGGTGTCAAAGCCCATAAGTTGATCTATGAACCATCAGGCCCAGAACTGACTTCACAATTATAGATCCAATATCAATCGACAGTCCCCTTTGGATGTAGTAATTCAAAATAGCACTTTCCTTAGAAGGTTTACCAATCTTCATAGTCGGTAACAGTTTTGCAGAAATGAAAAAGTGCCAATGTTTTGAAATAAGATTTATAAGTGTCGTAGAAAAACTAACATGCCCGTTTTCCACATTTCCCAGTCGTCAGTTTCGTCCATTAAATATTGGTAAATTTCATTCATCTGGTTTCTTGTCGGGATAAAATTGGAATAGTGGCAGACAGGAATGTTCTCTATCATGTATAATTCATTGATCTGCAAGAGTGAAAGTGATCCATCTACCTCGCACATAAACAACTCTCTGGTTGATTCCATGCAAATTTGCATAAAATTCCTTTACCACAGGAACAACCATGGAAGTGGTAGTATAACACAACACTTTGCATCTTCACCGCATTATCATCTCTTCAATTGCTGTAGTGGGATTATTCAATCCACGATTTACGAATCCTCTTTCTTTGATCAATCTTTTCTTCGTCGGTACCTTCTTGAAGATTCGCTGCGCTTCCACACTAATAAACTTTTGTCGATTGAAAACTCGTATTCTGGGATTATCAGGGGAATTGGACGCCATAGAAATGAAATTGGTGGATTTTCACTTTGTTTGGGGGAAAATATGAACTAGGAATTGAATTTGGAAGTTTTAAAAGACAATTCCCGCCCAAAAACCATCAAAAATCGCCATTTGAACCCAAGTAACCGCCAATTCGCCGGCCTCGCCATTACCAGTCTCGCCATCAGCGGGGTCGAGAGCGCCTCTATATTTATTTTGCTTGGACTCTCAAAAAAACCCGCCGTCAGTAGCGTCGAAGGCGCCGTCGGCTCCCAAGGAAAAAAATTGCATAGTTTCACTCTGATCTGAATGCGTTCCAATTTTTCTCTATGGATCCAATTCTTATGATGATTCAAGGGTAAATAAGAGTAGTGGAGCTTAATACTACCACAAACTAATGATAATTTCAAATAAAAACTACTACTATCGCAATAAAAATAAAGATAACTATGGGTTGCCTCTCATAAAGCGCTTGGTTTAACGTCGTCAGCCCGACCTATTCATGTGTTATTCAGGTTGACTGATCATTGAAACCTCTTTAAAATTTGATCTTTTACCCTCAAAATATGGTTTTAATCTGTGTCCATTTACTTTAAACCTATTTCCAGTTTTCTGATCTTCAATCTCAGCAGCTCCGTAAGTATAAACTTGAGTCACAGTAAAGGGTCCTAACCAAC
>NW_018241821.1:61269-61539 GCF_001263595.1 Phalaenopsis equestris
GCTTGGCCTCTAAAAAAACCCCGCCGTCAGTAGCGTCGAAGGCGCCGTCGGCTCCCAAGGAAAAAAATTGCATAGTTTCACTCTGATCTGAATGCGTTCCAATTTTTCTCTATGGATCCAATTCTTATGATGATTCAAGGGTAAATAAGAGTAGTGGAGCTTAATACTACCACAAACTAATGATAATTTCAAATAAAAACTACTACTATCGCAATAAAAATAAAGATAACTATGGGTTGCCTCTCATAAAGCGCTTGGTTTAACGTCGTC
>NW_018241821.1:64503-65672 GCF_001263595.1 Phalaenopsis equestris
ATTCATTATCTCTTTCAAAAGTAGGGTATTTCATAGATTTTGCAATGTTAAAAGTCACTTCTTGATCGTTAATTCTCCTTTTTGAACACCTATCATAGCTTTTCTAGTAGCTAAAAATGGTCTCCCTAAAATGATAGGTATTTCTTTATCTTCCTCCATATCTAAAACAATGAAATCCACAGAAAAGATAAATTTATCAACTTTTACTAACACATCCTCTTTAACTCCCTTAGGATATGTAACTGAACGATCTGCTAATTGAAGAGTTACAGAAGTAGGTGAGACTTCTCCTAATCCTAATCTTTTGAAAATTGATAGAGGCATAAGATTAATGCTGGCTCCCAAATCACATAAAGCTGTTTCATAAAATTTTTCATCGATAGCACAAGGTATAGTGAAACTACCAGGAACTTTTAATTTTTTAAGAAGCTTTTTCTGAATAATTGCACTACACTCTTCACTAAGTGCAATAGTTTTGTTATCTGTGAACTTCCTTTTCTTGTTCAGAATATCTTTCATAAATTTCACATAATTGGGCATTTGCTCTAAAGCTTCTATGAAGAGAATGTTTCCCGTTAACTTCTTAAGAATTTCTAAAAATTTAGAAAATTATTTATTCAATTTGTGTTTCTTCAATCTTTGAGGAAACAGCGGTGGATGTTTCTCCACAGTAATCTTCATTGGTGTAAATGGATAATCTAAATCTGGGTACTCTTGATCCTTTTCTTTTTCGGTATCCAATTTCTCTTTTTCAATTTCCGTTTCTTTTCGTGCCCTTGTCTCCAATTATTTTCCACTTCGTAATTGTATCGCTTTTATCTGTTCTTTTCCTTGATCTTTAGGATTTGGTTCCACAGTACTCGAAAAAGTTTCAAATGTTCCGTTACTAAGCGCAGTAGCGATATGCCCTAATTGATTTTCAATATTCTTAATAGCAGTTCCTTGATTTTGTAATTGATTTCCTTGAATTTGTAATTGATTTCCTTGATTATGCAATTGTTGACCCATGTTTAATATCAGCTCTTCCATAGACAACTTCTTCTCCTCAATTTGAGTGTTACTGTTAAATCCTGGGGGATAAGAAGGTCTTTAGTTTACATTTCCTTGCTTGGATTAATTTCTTAAGGGGTTCCATGGGTTGTTTGCCCATTCTTGATTTGTAGAAGAAT
>NW_018241822.1:0-254 GCF_001263595.1 Phalaenopsis equestris
ATCATGATGATGAGTTAATGGTCATATTAATTAAATTATATCTATTTGGTATGTAAAGAAAGGGACTGATGTGTTGAGACTACTCAATGCCCTATATTCGTGAGCATGATCAAATGTATTAGTTGATGTGCGCTAAAAAATTTATGATTTTTATGTGGAAAACCCGTAAAGGAAAAAACTGTGAGGTCTGACCCAGCTGAAGAGTTTCAATCTAAAATGATGATTACAATTGCAATTATTTATCTCACTGGGGG
>NW_018241822.1:264-5202 GCF_001263595.1 Phalaenopsis equestris
TAAGGTTTCCAAAGTTACAATATCGATGTTGCAGATAAACTTATTGCAAAGAACAGGCGGCGGTCGATAACGAGTGGCAGTTGTCGGCATGTTATGCTTGAAAGTGGTCAACATTGGTTGACGACCGTTAGTAGTGGTCGACGACGATCGGTGGTGGTTGAAAGCGGCAGGAGTGATGCTGGATCTCAAATCATTCTCAAAGCTTCAAGCCCTTTCGCAAGCCTCAAGTTCTCCTCCCCCTAATGAGAGGGGTGGGACACTATTTATAATATAGAAATATGAACTAATTTGATCAGACAGTTCAGAGACTTTCTCTTGATCAGACGATGTTTAATGGACATTTGGTGTCTTAATAATGTTCTAAATGAGCAATCTTATGCACATTAGAATTGTCTCGTCTAGACTCTCGATTTGACTATGAACTCACGGGGTTGACATCCCATATTTCTTAGAAAACAATTGGTGTTGGAACCACCTTAATTCCCTTTTTGCTTGAGTAGGAATTGATCAAAGGTTAATGTAGGTTAAAGTAGCCTCGTCATTTTTTATTAATTTAGGGTGAATGTTAGGTGTATTATGGAACCATTTATGTTTTTAGTTGCCCTTGGATAGACGTTGATATAGAGCAATAACATATCAACTTTTTTTTAGAGATACACATTAATTTCGCCTTCGGATTCGAGTTAGTTTGAGCCTTTTTGCATCAAGTTTTACATTGGTATTAGAATTATAATATGGCAATATCAACTCAAGATTTCTTTTCTATTGTGATATTAATTATTATTGAATTTTTTGAATAATTTCTTAACTTAAGGCACCAAATGTTCATATCAAAAAGTTCAATAATTGATTTCCAAAACATTCACACTCCAATTTGAATAATTTTATCAAGCCCGAGTTTAACAGAACCTTAAGAAGGTTCTCATAAGTATATTTTAAAACTATTTAGGGTCATCTATGGGGTCAAATATCCTATGAACTCTATGATTTTATAGTAAAAAAAAAATATTCTAGATAAGATAAACGAGTCCAAGATTTTATAGATTTGAGCTCATTATGAGATGATTTCTCCTTAAAAAAATGCAAGGATTAAGGAGGGAAATTCTAGGTACCCAGTTACAAATACAAAATTCATGAAGAAATGATTAAAATTTTCATTCTTAAAATTTTTAAGTAGGCTTTATTTCTACATTCAATAGATAATTTTCAACAAAGGCAAATAAAAGATCAAAAAGACATTTTAGAGCACAATTTAAAGTGACCAATCGATATCAATTGGCATTTGCCAATAGTTGAAGTTCTATCTCTACCTACCTCAAATGTCTGATGATTGTCTTCTGAATCATCAATCTCCTCTATAGACTAGTAATGCTCTTCGTTTATTTACAGTTAAAAATGTTAATGGCCAACTTCTAATGCTTGCTAGCCACTGACACGTGACACTAATCTTTATGAAGAAATAATCTCCTGTCCTCTCAAGAGAACAACTAAGATGGTCAACTACCATTACCCCACTTGAATGAACATCAATCATCAATGAATACTAACCAATGAACTTGCCACTGATATTTGATGCATTGTTTTTTTTATTTCTTGATCTCTCTTAATAGTAGGAGTTAAATCCATTCAACTACCCATCATCACTCAACTTTTCACATTCTTTATTAATTACCACTCTATGCAAACAATTATATTTAGTTACCAATGCTTGTTTTTTATTTTCTCAGTCTCTATTCTCTTATACTATTAGAAGAACACAAAATGCACAATGTTAGAAGAATGACCAACCTGTCTACTCCTTGTCGCCCAACTTTTACCATTACTCATTCATCATCTCTTAGCTCTCACCAATAACTAAATATGATCCATGCCACTCACTGTCATCTTTCACTTGACATCTGCACAAGATTGATGTCCAATGTTCATTAGCCACCAAGATATCCCCTATCAATATCAAACACTCATTGATGATTGTCGTTCAACACTTGCCATTTATGTCACTAGCTAGCCTGCCTTCCGTCAAGAGAATGATGAATCAGTTACTCATCATAATTCAACTTTTCATTGTCGTTCAATTTTTAATGTTCGTAAATTTTAAGTATTTGATATCTGGTAAATAATGACAACTGCTCCCTATCTTTTTGGTCAACTAATATATCATATGAGGACAAAAATTAAATCAACTTTTCATCATCACCCAATTTCTTTATACTTTTAATGCCTACTTATTATCATCCAATGATCAGCAGTTGATACTTGTTAATTTTCTCCTCTAAATTTTCATATTTACAAACTTAACACTCAAATCATTAATATTACATAAAAAAATAGTGGTATTATTATTTTTAAAAGTGAAATACACATCTTCGTGCATAGATTTAAAAGGCTAAGGTGCTATTTATCTGTAAATATAAAAGTTTTGATATGTAAATACATAAGAATCGTAAGCTACATATCTGGGTGTAAATGATCTGAATAAAGCTCTTGCCACTTCACCTTAAGCTTGAGCTTAATTTATTAATTAAGTTCGAGCTTAATTGTACAAGTTGGAGCAGCTCACGGACTCTTTGTTTAGTTTCAAAATAAGAAAAAAATTTATTTAAGCTAGTGTACATGACAAATAAAATGAGCACTCAAGAGATAGTTAATAAGGAATCACTTGATATAAAATATAAAATGTCATTTTTTAAACATTTAAATAATTTCAGAAATTTTTTTTTTATTTTAATATATCTTAAATATATTTTTATGAATTATTTTTTAAACGAACCAGTCGAGTTGCTGAGTTGGGGCTGGCTTGATGTTGCTTTGTAAGCTCAACGAGCTCAGTCCGAACCCACGAGGCCGGGCTCAACTCGCCAGGCAAGGCAGCTGGTCATAAGCCACTTATCGAGACAAGCCCGAGCCAACTCAGGTGTTGGCTTGGCTCACTTGCACCCCCAAGCTACAAATATATAAAATTTTCGAATTATTAATGTTCATTTTCTCAATAGGACAATCGATCTTTATATTAGGAAAATAATCATCTTTGAGGATACTTTCAAATAATGTGTTGATTTGAATTCAATTCAGAAATATACCACTCAATTTCTATATATTTACATGTCTCACATCTGGATTTTAATTTTTGCGTATTACCATTTTATCCATACATGAAAATTTTCATTTCACATTTTGAAAGTTAAAATGTTGATATTTTCTATGCAATGTGAAAATGTTGGGTGATATAAATATAAAAATAAGTTTAGGTGTTAAATTTGTAAATACATTCGAATTAAGTGCTACGTAAGAAATTGCTAAATGCTCTTTTTTCTTATGATAACTTCATTTTTAATTTTAGCAATCAACTTATATTTGCTTCGATTTGGTTTGAGCTAGGGTTGTCATAAAAGCTCGTTGTTCACCAACATTTCGTGTTCGGTTCGTCAATGAGTTCGTGTTTGATTCCTTCGATAAGTAAACGAGACGAACGTGAACAATTTTTTTTTTTATTCGGTTAGTTAAACGAACCAAACACGAACAGTGATGCGTTCGTTCGTGTTCGAATCGTTATTGTTTGAAATATAAAATAATTTAAAATAATTATATATATATATAATTTATGATATTTAAAAAAAATAAATTTTATAAATTATAATATATAATAAGTTAATAATAATAATATATTAATACACTATATTAGTAATATATTAATATAGATATTATATATTTATATATCATAAGTTATATAATTGATATAACAAAAACTTCACGAACAATTTCGAACATGAGCTCAAACTAAATTTCAAACGAACAGAACACGAACACAAGCTCTGTTAATTTGTATTTGGTCCGTTTACACCCCTAATTTTAGTCATTGCTGCTGGCGTAAAATGTACATCGTAAAAAAGTTATATATGTATCACATAATTCTTACTTATTTACACATCGGAAGTCTAAACTTTCGTATTTATAAAACATTCTGTTGCTTTAAACCTTTGCATAAAAATATATATATTACTTTTAAAAATGGTATCACTATTTTTTTAATGTGATATTAAAAATTTGAGAACGATGTGTGTAAATATGAAAAATTTAGTATTGGATATCTAAATAAATAGAAATTGTGTGCTATGTATGTAAATGCCGCTAAAAAAAATTACTTGGTCACTTGAAGTTTAATTGCTAAAACTACTAGTTGCACAAAATTTAAAAAACAATGATTGGGACATTTAATAAGCTGAAGAAAACAAAATAAATTGTTGCCTTACATATATGAATGATTGAATCCCGGAGTGAAAATATATTTTAATAGGTATTACAAATACATTATAGGTAGGTAATAGGTATTTGTACGACCAAAGAGCGGTGGCCTGAACATGACCTTATGATCCTCATTCCGCTCGCTAGCAGAAAACCAACTAGGCTGATATGCTGAGGCTGGTACAATAGGACTAACTCAAGACAAGGGATGATCGAAGGTCAGGCAACGAAACATCCATGCGAGAAGTCGCTTATCAATTTTAAGAAGTTATGTTTCCAGATGCCACCACTTCCCCTCTCTTGTATGAACTGTCTTTTATATAGTTATGTAGTTCTAGATCATGTCGACATTTAATCTAGTACTATTTAAATAATATTGACTCAACTATTGTTGGCTCTTGGTTTTTCCATGAAATCAAACCAATAAAGAAATATTTTGAATGAATAATGTGTCCAAAGAATTCATAAAATGAGAAGAAATGAATTCCTTCAATATTTGTGAAAACTGGCCCCTTTTTTTGCTTCTACCATGTCTGTTATTATAATCCCTTGTGACATTTTCATTGGAAATTGTTCACCACATAAATGCCTATTTTTTTATGTTTCATCTTAAATGATGCTTTTATCGGCCTATTCTGCTTAAAGACGAGTTGGTGAGATTATTACCTTGAAGAACTTAGCATTGAGTTAGTTGTG
>NW_018241823.1:0-222 GCF_001263595.1 Phalaenopsis equestris
CTCAAAAAACCCAATTTTATAATTTTCCAAGTTATTTTTTCATTTTTAAAAATCATTTTAGTGCCAAAATATTATTTATCTTTAAAAATCAATTTAAAATAGCAAATGAACTCAAAATGCTTTGGAACTTTTATGGTGAGTTCTCTGGATCCTAAACAATAGTAGATATTAAAAATCAAGTCATTTCGTTGTTTGTATTTTTCAAATTTAATTATCTTAGTG
>NW_018241824.1:0-770 GCF_001263595.1 Phalaenopsis equestris
TTTCTAATCTCCTCAAGTTCATTGAGTCGCAATAACCTTTTCTCACCAGTATCCTTTAAATTTAATTAAATTCTTTAATAGCCCAAAATGTTTTATGTCAAATTCTACTAGTAAATGACATGTTTTTTTTTCCAAAAATTAATCTATATGGGGACATTTCTATATGAGTTTTATAAGCAATTTTGTATGCCCATAATGCAGTATCTAGTCTAGCAGACCAATCCAATTTATAAGGATTTACAATTTTTTCTAAAATGTGTTTAATTTCACGATTTGATATTTCTGCTAGTCTGAGTATGATAGGCAGTAGAGAATCTATGCATTATATCATATTTTTTGATCAATTTTTTGATTCTCTTATTTCTGAAATGAGATCCTCCATCAGTAATGATTAGTGTCGGCATTTCATATCTTGCAAAAATATTTTTAATTAAAAAATTAGAAACACTCCGAGCGTCACATCTAGGCACAACGATAGCTTCAATCCACCTAGACATATAATCAACAACAAGTAATATATTTAAATTTCCAAATGATGGCCTAAATGATCCCATAAAGTCTAATCCCCACACATCAAATATTTCAACTTCTAATGTGTAATTTACAGGCATTTTGTTTCTTCTAGAAATATTTCCTACTCGTTGACATCTATCGCATGTTTTAATATATTCATTAACATCTCTAAAAATAGTAGGCCAACAAAATCCAGCTTGCAAAATTTTATATGCAGTTCTATTTGTTCTAAAATGTCCTCCAAATTTAGAATCATG
>NW_018241824.1:863-1279 GCF_001263595.1 Phalaenopsis equestris
GAATCATAGATAAATTTCTTTAATTGTGGATTCTTGATATCAGGTGGTAGAATATCACTTACAATATAGTTTATTATATCAGCATACCATGGTACATCCATTTCATCAATACTATATAAATGTTCATCAAGGAAATTTTCTAAAATTTCATTTACAAAATTAGTTAATATTTTTATTTCTATTCTAGACAAATGATCAACTATTTGATATTTATTTCCCATTCTATCAACCACAGTAAAATCAAACTCTTACAATTGAAGAATCCATCTAGTTATTCTTTGTTTAGCATCCTTCTTTTGCATTAAATATTTAAAGCAGATTGATCTGCATGCATGACCAGAGGAAAATATGTTGAGATTTTTATACGTATTTTATACTATTTTTGATGATATTACACTTTAAAGAAAGGTATTTTT
>NW_018241824.1:1490-2039 GCF_001263595.1 Phalaenopsis equestris
GGCTTTGGATAAGGCCAAATTTTGAAGGGATGCTTAGGAAACTCTTGAGAAAGCTCATCCACAACTTTAAAAGAATGTTTTGGCCAAAAATTGAAGAGCAAGAAGTCCGAGAGAGAGTTCCTAGAGGTTAGAAAGGTTCCAATAGTGTTTAAAATTTGTGAGGAATTCTTTGAGAGATTGTAAGAGTGGAAAGAAAGTGAGAGATATCTTCCTCCTTGCTACTTTGAAGAGGAATTCTGGTGTTGTAAAGAAAGCAAAAGATTCAGAGGAAATTTGAGGAGTGTTCTTGGGGAGAAATTAGAGATAAGTTATTTACTTGTTGTTGTTTGTATGAATTTGATTATATATATGAATTCCAAGTTTTGTTGTGTTTTTCCCATGAGATCTGAGTAGTTTTCTCTGTCTTTCTCCTTGTCTTGAGATTTGTGAAATGGTGATTTGAATTGGTGATGCCATGAAAATGTTTAAGAAATTGTGATGATCTTTTCACTTTGATCTTAATTTACTTTCAATCTGGTCAATTGATTTGTTAAAATATATTGAGTTTTA
>NW_018241825.1:0-785 GCF_001263595.1 Phalaenopsis equestris
AATCTGTGTAGGAGTAAAAGTTATCCATCTGCCTCACACATACACGACTCCCTGGTTGATTCCATGCAAATTAGCATAAAACTCCTTCACCACAAGAACGACTACGGCGGCAGTAGTGTAGCACAACACTTTCCATCATCGTCGCACAATCATCTCTTCAATTACTGTCAAAGGATTGTTCAATCCTCGATTCACGAATCCACTTTCTTGATTAATCTCCTCTTTGTCAGCAATTTGTTGAAGATTCTTTACACCTCAGAACTAATGAACTTTCTCTGGTTGAACACTCAAAATCTAGGGTTTTCAGTGGAATTGGAAGCCATAGGGATAAATTTGGGGGAGTTTCAATTTGTTTTTTGCTAATATGAATTTAAGAACAGTGTTTGGAAGTTTATAGGGAGTAAATCTCGCTTGAAACCGCCAAAAATTGACATTTCAAACTCCGGAAACCGTCATCTCGCCTTTCTCGCCATTGGCGACGTCGATGGCGCCGTCGGCAAGCCTTGAGAATTAATTGTATGGACTCTCAAGAAAAATTAAGAAAAATTTACCGTCGGCGGCGTCGAGCCTGCCGTCTGTGCCCAAGGCAAAAAAATTTCACAGTCTCGCTCTGGTCCGAATGCGTTCCAATTTTCTCTATGGATCCAATTTTTATGATGATTCACGGGTATATGAGAGGGTAAATATTCAATACTACCACAAACTAATGATAATTTCAAACAAAAACACTATAATTGCAAAACAAATAAAGATAACTATGGGTTGCCTCCCATAATGCGCTTGGT
>NW_018241826.1:0-871 GCF_001263595.1 Phalaenopsis equestris
CTGCATAACTAAATCTTTGCATTGTTGGTACAAATCTGATTCATCGCAAAAGTAAAATTTTTCGTCATGAATAAATTTCTTTTCCTGTTGTTTTGTCAACCTATATGGTAAAATATCACTAACAATGTAGTTTACAATATCAGCATACCACGATATTTCCTCTTCTTTAACAACATAAAGTTATTTATCAGGAAATTTTTCATTAATTTCTTTTTCAAAATCAAATGCTTTTCTACTATTCTAGCCTAGATAAATGATAAACAATTTGATTATCAGATCCCTTCCTATGGACTACCACAAAATAATAATCTTGCATTACAAGTATCCATTTAATTAATCTTGGTTTCACATCCTTCTTTTGAATCAAATATTTTATAGCCGAGTAGTCTGTATGCACAACACATTTAGCTCTAATTAAATTTGACCTAAACTTATCAAAAGCATAAACAATGGCTAATAACTCTCTCTCTCAGTAGCAGTATAATTAATTTGAGCATCATTATTAGTTTTACTAGCATAATATTTAACTTAAAATTTTTTTTAATATCTCTTTCCTAAAATAGCTCCAATTGCAAAATCACTTACATCACACATTAGTTCAAACGGTTTCTCCCAATTAGGTGAAACTATTATAGGAGCAGTGATTAATTTTTCTTTTAATAATTCAAAGGCTTTTAAACAATCTTCATTAAAAACAAATTTCTTATCTTTTTCTAAAAGTTGGCAAAGAGGCTTAGTGATTTTCGAAAAAATTTTAATATATCGCCTACCTAAAAAACTTCTAACTCCTCTTACAGTAGTAAGTGGAGGTAGGTTATCTATAACTTGATTTTATTTCGGATCTACTTCCATGTCATTTTCTGAAATTTTA
>NW_018241827.1:0-5275 GCF_001263595.1 Phalaenopsis equestris
GTTTTTGTAAGCACTGAATTACATTTATATCAAACACAAAACAATATTATAGAATCATACATGAATCTTTAGTGCATGCCACCAATCAATTAGGACATAAAATTTTTTTTTTCTTGTGTGATTATGCTCTAGGCTTGCCTAAAACTATCATATTTGTGGTGCCCTAAAATTTTCACATCACAAGCACTTTTGAGTGAGAGCTAATCAATATGTGGCTTGTATAATTTAAGGTTAATTTAGTCCTAATCCAAATGATCTTGAAGTCATATGGTTCTTAAACTAACCTAGATTTTGCTATTGTTGGATTGTGAATTATTAGCCGTCTCACACTACTTGGACAAGTATTTGTTATAGGAGAAGAGCAAGAACTGATTTAAGAAAGGAGATGTGTGGATGGCTTCCTCTATTTATAAGTTTGGGTCGGCCCCATTGATGCCTATATTCATGATTACATAAAAAGAAAAAAATACATCACAATAGTAATTTTTTATAGTTGTGTGCGCAAAAAATCATATGAGATAGTGATATCGAGTTGATGTATATTTCAGACTTGTTGAATAACTCCACGTAACAGTTTTGTCAGATTGGATCAGCATAATTTTTTTGACAAATATGTTGAGTCAATATTTTATTGTTCTATATAATTTGATAAGTTTGATTTAGTTGAGCGATTTCATTTAACTATATATGTCAAGTTGTCTGACCGAACTGGTTGAATTCAGTTGTCGACTAATGCTTTCTTCAAATATATTGTAACGAAATTTGAACCTAGAGTCGAGGCTTTTATAATTATGCAGTAATGAACTAATTTGATGTGATAATGTTTTGTGTATATTATAATTTATAAATTTTGATTCTAGCATAGTTATTTTATTTTATTTTCTTAATGCAGCATAAATGAGGTGAACTTACATAAAATGAGGACAGAGGATAGAATGACATACGAATATATTTATAAGATTAAAACATATATAATCTAAGAGGATTTTATATACTTATTATTCATTATTTTTATTTATCAGAGTACTCGCAAAAATTTAGTTGCATTAATATTTCAAATGAATATGCTTAAAACACTTTATCATAGCGTATGCAAGAAAATTCATATGACACATATGCATACATTTATATAAATATAGGGCAATAGTACAAATTAAGATGAACTTAAGATGACTAATACAATAGGAGAGTATACATAATATAAGATGAGCTGCTTAGGCCTTCGTTCTTCTTCAATAAATTTTATGTCACAGAAAATAATCTAAAAATCATATGTAAAACTTATCAAGAGTTGTAAAAATTTGTAGGATTTACATTTATAATTCCAAAATAATTATAAAAATGAGATACAACACGCACACATATATCTCTGTGTGTGTGTGTGTATGATAAATTCATTATAATTTTAAATAAATTTTAATTATTTATATGTGATACACCAAGATTAAATTTTCATTTTCTTGAATGAATCTCGAGACGTGGCACGAATGACATGAATCTAGAGACATGACATGAATATCAGGGCAATTTTTTTAGAAAGAAACATTCAAACTTCAATTAAAAATCATCCAAAACTCTAATTCAATGACTTTCAATCAAACTGACCGGCTCACCGAGATGAACACGATGACACCAAAATTGGTCTAATCTGAGTCAAATCAATCACATATCAATTTGTTAAGTTATTTTGAAGCTTCTAGTGCCCAATTGAAAGGTCAAACGAATTGCAAATCTGACAATCTTATAATCAAATCGAGCAACTCGACGAGATAAATCCAGCGAGACTAAGATTATTCAATTCCGACATTACTAAGCCACTTGAATGTCCACAAACGTAGTCTAATTGAGTGGGATCTTTTTGGACAATTCAATGGAGTAGTCTTGATTCTTTCCTTGTTTTCTTTGAAGCTTTTTAGACTCTATAAATAGAGTCATACCCCATTCATGAAAAAAGGGCCTAAACCTTGAACCGGTGGAAGCCTGGAGCATGGAGGAGAACGATTGTTGTCCTTTTTTTTGCACCTGAGGTCGAACGAACGCAACCCGCTTCTGCAGCCGTCGACCACCGCCAATCAACGAAGGCTGCCCCCCGAACGCAACCCGCTTCTGCAGCCGTCGACCACCGCCAATCAACGTAGGCTGCCCCTTACTCGTAGCAAAGCACCGTACGTAGTAACGATGAAACTTTCGAAGTAACGAAACATCCTACTAAACAACACACCCCGAAGGTGGTGCAACAATGCACCTTGAAAACAACGTAACCACACACCCCATAATAACTGCATACAACCGTCATACTCATAATATGATTACTTTCTTCGGACTCATGAAACTCTCTCCTTATAGCCCACCACTACGTCCTACGTGACCAGCTATAACATAGGTGGTTCACAACTCATGCAGCTTTTAACTCCGACCTCTGCAGCCTATGAATGTTATCACAGTTTGTACAGTTGTTAACTTCGGCCTGTGTGACCTACAAACGTTATCGTAGCTCACACAACTCCCAAATCACCTTTTGCGGCCTGCGGACATTAGCACAACTCATGTATCTCCCAACTCCAACCATTATTGCCTATGGACATTATCACCATTCATGCATCTCCATATTATGGCTTATACGACCAACCGAAGCTCCTGAAGCAACCATCTACAATTCACAGGGTCAACTATTATCATGACTTTTAATTAATACTTCTTTGGCAAGCTGACACTGCAACCATCGCGTCCACAACATTCACAACGGACTACTGCTCTGCTTCCATAGCAATCAATTATGACCTTCCCAACCCGTTACGGCTATCATTGTATAATATCATTATACATCAATTTTGAAATTTCATTTCCCTAACTCGAGAGAAGAGTGAGCAAGTGTATTCACCATTGTACAATAGACTATTTCAACTGGGCTAAGCCCCGTAGTTTTTTTTTCCCTTTTTAAGGGTTTTTTATGTCAGAACTCATGATATCTTTACATATCATCTTAATTACCTGAGTGTGTTTGATTTTCATGCAACATTATGACAGTAAATAATTACTCCATTATCGTGAATCTTACGCATGTATCAATATGAAAATCCGTTTAAAATATATAAAACTTCAGATATTAGAAATAAAATAAAATATTAAGAGATGAAAGGGAAGAGGCCTTAAAAATTGGGCCATTAAATTTTACCATAATAGCTAGTTAATTTTCATTGTATATTAAAATACGGAGCGATGATTTTTGTGTTGTAAACGGGGAGTTTGATGTTAAATATTGCATATCGGACTGTTTGGCTCGATAATGGACAATGAAAATCATTAAATATTCCTTAAAATAATCATTTTATTTATTTGTTTTAAAAATATTGGTTAAAATATTTTTTTTTAATTTTTCATTATTGTTTTATTTCTTAAATTATTTTGTAATAACAAATAAAAAAAATATATAGGATAAATGTGTTATTATTAAAAATTAAATAGATATTAATTATATACAATTAAACAAACAATAATAATATGAAGTCAGAAATTCATTTTATTTTAACCCACCAGGACAAAGACACGACAAGTCAACTTTGCAAGTAATCGAAAATTGCAAGATGACTGCTTTTTTTTACATTATCAGACAAATTTATGCATTATATGAAAAATAAAATTAGAAATTATAATATTATAATTGTTACAAATTAAAGGTTAAAAAATCAGGCTAAATTAAATTACTGTACCACTATAAGTCTAAGATATTACATGGTATATTAATATATTTTTGGGAAATTGACATACATGCCACACAAATCTTTTGTATTTATATATCAAACGCCCAAAATTCTATATTTATTTATGATGCTTTGGTGTAATAAAATTATATATAAAAAAGTGCATATTATATTAAAAATGTTAATAATTATCATGTGTGGTGTGATGCTAAGAGTTTTGAGTGTTAGATAAGTAAATATAAAAGTTTTGTTATTAAATATGTAAATACATGAAAATTGAGCGGTATGTATGTAAATACACCCAAGTTTTTTTCTTAAAGAGGTATACATATAGGACTGTTAAGCCGAGCTGAGGTCGGCTCAAAATCAGCTTAAAAAACTTTGATCCAAAATTTAGGCTCGTAGTCAATAGTTAGATTAGTGACCCTTATAACAATGATCAACACGGGTAACAATGAGTCCCCAAATGACCCTTGTGATATACTCGTTTGACACTATACAAAAATATTGAACATTTTGTAATATACTTATGGGCTAGTGACACTTATCAAATGTAAAAATTGATTGTTGCTTTTACTACCTATGTCATACTTGTCCTGTTTTTTGTTTTTGTTTTAGACATATCGTAGTTACGATATGTCTCATGTTTAGATTTTATACATTCCTCTTTTTACTTGTGTATACTGCTCCTGATTATTTTTGTTTGTAATCCTGCTACATATGGCCACGGGTGATGCTAGTGATCAGCCACATTAGTGATCGCATGTTCTTCACACTACAGTGAATACTTACAAGAGCAGGAAGAAAAGCATACCTTACACACTAGTTATTGCTTTCCCACCTGTTGTTGTTGCCACACCTTTCTCTTGCATAGATTCGACCACCAGCCCAGCGGGTGAATGCAAGTAAAAAATTGATTTTTTCATATTTATTTTGACTCTTAATGTTTAAAACGATAATTATTAATTGGATTTTATTATGTAGGAGGAGTACGAGTAGCTTCGAGAGAGGCAGTTGGCCTCTCAGCCCCCAAGCACTGCCAGCAATAGTGGTAGCCAACCTACTGCTGCGCAGTCTAAGTTTGAGCTATGAATGTTGACGATGGGGAAAAAGAACGATGAGATATATTGTGCTTCTATCGGTAGCACGTGCTCATCACACGCAAATACTGCGGAGCTTGCCAGGCAATTCCCTGCTATGAATGAGGAGGTTCCTCATATGTGTGAATGCCAACAGAGAATTGTGTGGAGTATAGTACACCTGACATAGATTATGGAAGATCATCGAGGCAAGCGAACAGTAACGATGACAATTGTAAATTTCTCATAATTTAAATTTGTGACAATATCTCCTTTTTCATAAATTATATTTTTCATAGCTTTGATCTGTGATATGATTGGATAGAATTTTGTTGCGATGTGGATTAAATGTTGTGTGCATGTTATATAAATGTAATTGATATATTAATTTTTTTTTTCTTTTTAGTTTTGCGTTGAAAATCCAATGCGTCGTTCATCAATATAATCTGCCGCAAATTCGACAGTAATCCGACGATATTCTTTATCTTCTGATAT
>NW_018241828.1:0-263 GCF_001263595.1 Phalaenopsis equestris
TCGTCAGTAACTTGTTGAATATTCGCTGCGCTTCCGTACTAATAAACTTCCGTCGATTGAAAACCCGCATTCTAGGATTATCAGGGGAATTGAACGCCATGAAAATGGAATTGGTAGAGTTTCACTTAATTTTTGGAGCAAAAATATGAATTAGAATTCAAATTTTAGAGTTTAAAAAGACAATTCCCGCCCAAAAACTGTCAAAAATCTCCATTCGAACATAAGAAACCGTCATCTTACCGGTCTCACCGTCGGCGGGGGCG
>NW_018241828.1:273-515 GCF_001263595.1 Phalaenopsis equestris
CCCGGTCTCGCCATCGGCGGGGTCAAGGGCATTGTCGGTGAGCCTCTGTATTAATTTTGTCTGGACTCTCGGGAAAAACCCGCCGTCGGCGCCCAAGCCAAAATTTTCATAGTTTTACTCTGGTCCGAATACGTTCCAATTTTCTTCATGGATCCAATTTTTAAGATATTTCAAGGGTAAAGCTTCAAAGGTAAATAAGAATAATAAAGCTTAATACTACCATAAACTAGCGATAATCTCAA
>NW_018241829.1:0-386 GCF_001263595.1 Phalaenopsis equestris
TATATATATATATTAAATATATTTTCCCATGTTGAATACCGACATGATTTCTATTTAATGTAAAGGAACTACTTAGAACACCTTTTAGTGTGAATGAGCAAATAGTAAACTAGTAGTACCTAAGATTGTATTTTTTTTCACATGGTAGTGCACTAAAACAATCAACCTACTACAAAAAAATTGCCAATAATATATATTATCTTAAAAACCATTAATTAAAACTACATCTGAGTGAAATTTTACTGAGAGTTATTTTAACTCATACATAACCTTCATCAACAACTTAAAAGACTTGATTTTACATTCATAAATTTAAAGACTAACATTATCACACATGCCACCACTTAGTACACAATATTATTTGATTACAAAAGTATAAATTTCAC
>NW_018241830.1:0-3028 GCF_001263595.1 Phalaenopsis equestris
CCTAACTGGGAGAAACCATTCGAACTGATGTGCGACACTAGTGATTATGCTATTGGAGTTGTTCTTAGAAAAAGGTATAAAAATATTTTTAAAGTTATATACTAAGCTAGTAAAACTCTTAATGATGCTCAAATTAACTATACTATTACTGAAAAAGAGTTACTGACTATTGTGTATGCTTTCGACAAATTTAGATCATCTTTAATTGGGACCAAATGTGTTTTGCACACTGATCACTCTGCTATTAAATATCTGATGCAAAAGAAGGATGTCAAACCAAGGTTAATTAGATGGATACTTTTGATGCAAGAATTTGATTTTGTGGTTATTGATAGAAAGGGAACTAATAATCAAATTGTTGATCATCTGTCGAGATTAGAATATCATGAATTATCTGACACTGATAATGAAATTACAGACAGTTTCCCTGATGAGCAACTTTATAATATTAATGAGTGAAAAATACCATGGTATGCTGATATTATTAATTATATTGTAAGTGATATTTTGCCACCTATGCTGACATTGCAACAGCAAAGAAAATTCATTCATGATGCGAAAGCATATTTTTGGGATGAACCTAATTTATATAAACAATGTAAGGATCTTATTATGAGAAGGTGTGTATCTTATGAAGAAACTGAACTAATCATTCAAAAATGTCACGATTCTGAATTTAAAGACGTTTTGGAATTGATAAAACTGTTTATAAAATTTTATAAGTTGGATTCTATTGGCCTTCTCTCTTTAGAAAAGTTTACAGATACATAAAAACTCATGATCGATGTCAACGAGTAGGCAATATATCTAAAAGAAATGAAATGCCTTTGAATTTCATGTTAGAGGTTTAGAACCTTGATGTTTGGGGATTAGATTTTATGGGACCATTTATTCCTTCATCTGGGAACTTATACATATTAATTGCGGTAGACTATGATTCAAAGTGGATTGAAGCACAAGCTTTACGTCGTTGTGACGCTAAAAGTGTTTCAAGATTTTTAATGAAAAATATTTTTGCTAGATACGGAATGCCTAGAATGATTATCACTGACGGAGGATCCCATTTTCGGAATAAATATATTCAGAGATTGGCAGAAAAGTTTAATATTATTCATAGAATCTCTACTTTCTATCACCCTCAAACTAGTGGGTTAGCTGAAGTTTCTAATAGAGAGATTAAACAAATACTTGAAAAGACAATAAACCCTAGTAGAGTAGATTGGTCTACTAGACTGGATACTGCATTATAGGCTTACAGGACTGCTTATAAAACTCCTATTGGAATGACTCCTTACAGGCTGATTTTTGGAAAGACTTGTCACTTACGAGTAGAATTAGAGCATAAAGCATATTGGGAGATTAAAGAATTCAATTATACTTTGAAAGATGTTGGTGAGGATAAATTGTTATAAATGAATGAATTGGAAGAATTAAGAAATGAATCTTATGATAATGACATAATTTATAAGGAAAAACTTAAGTTATGGCATGATCAGAAGATTAACTAGAAAAACTTTGAACCAGGACAAGAAGTTTTGCTTTACAATACAAGGCTAAAGTTATTCCCTTGGAAATTGAAATCTCGTTTGTTAGGACTCTTTACTGTGACTCGAGTTTATACTTACGGAGCTATTGAAATTGAAGATCAAAAAACTGGGAATAGATTTAAAGTAAATGGACACAGATTAAAGTTGTATTTTGAGGGTAAAAGACCAAATTTTAAAGAGGTTTTAATGATCAGTCAACCTGAATAAACTTGAATAGGTCGGGCTGACGACTTTAAACCAAGCACTTTATGGGAGACAACCCATAATTATCTTTATGTTTATTGTAATTATAGTAGTTTTTTATTTGAAATTATCGTTAGTTTATGGTAGTATTGAGCTCTACTACTCTTATTTACATTTGAGTCATCATAAAAATTGGATCCATAGAGAAAAATTGGAATGCATTCGGACCAGAGCAAAACTAGAGCGAAACTATGAAATTTTTGCCTTGGGCGCTGACGGCAGGCTCGACGCTGCCGACGACGGGTTTCTCCCGAGAGTGCAGGTAATTAATTCTAAAGGCTCGTCGATGGTGCCATCGACGCTGCCGACGGTGAGAACGGTGGGATGACAATTTCCAGAGTTTGAAATGACAATTTTTGGTTGTTTTAGGCGGGATTTACTCCATATAAACTTCCAAATTCGGTTCTTAAGTTCGTATTACCCCAAAAATGAATTGAAACTCCACCAAATTCATCCCTATGGCATCCAATTCCACTGAAAACCCTAGATTTTGAGTGTTTAACTGGAGAAAGTTCATTAGTTCTGAGGTGCAGCGAATCTTCAACAAAGTGCTGACAAAGAGGAGATTAATCAAAGAAAGAGGATTCATGAATCGAGGATTGAACAATCCTTCAACAGCAATTGAAGAGATGATTGCAATTCGACGATGGGAAGTGTTGTGCTACACTACAACCGCTGTAGTTGTTCCTGTGGTGAATGAATTTTATGCCCTGTGGTGAAGTTCCTGTGGTGAAGGAGTTTTATGCTTATTTGCATGGAATCAACCAGGGAGTCATCTTTGTGTGAGGTAGATGGATAATTTTTATTCCTACATGGATTAATAAGTTATATATGATTGAGAATGTTCTTGTCTGCCAATATTCCAACCATATTCCAACTTCGTCCTGACAAGAAACCTAATGAATGAGATCTACCAATATTTGATGGTATCTGACGGACGAGACTGAAGACTGGGAAATGAGAAAAAACAGGTATGTTAGTTTTTTGTGACACTTCTAAACCCCGTTTCTAAACACTGGAACTTCTTCATTTCTACAAAACTATTACCGACGATGAGGATCGGTAAATTTACTAAGTAAAGTATCATTCTGAATTACTGCATCCAAATGGGACTGCCGATCGATATTGGATCGGTAATTGTGATGTCTGTTTTGGGCCTGATAGTTCATGGATCAACTAATGGGCTTGGACATCCTTCAAAAATTTTCTTACTTTGCAGTCAGTTCCAAGTATCTTAT
>NW_018241830.1:3893-5661 GCF_001263595.1 Phalaenopsis equestris
AAATCCTCACCGACGGTGCCATCGACGCCACCGATGGCGGATTTTTCCCGAGACATAGGCTATTTAATTCAATAGAGCTCGCTAACGGTGCTAAAGACCCCGCCGACGGCGAGATCCAAAAAAAAAATATTTTTAACTGCCATTTTGACCAGTCAACCGCCACTATTCATCATCTCCTTCCTCTTAAAAAATGAAAATTTTGATCTAGGGTTTGAAGGTCTTGGATTTAGGCAATTTCAAGGCATTTAGACACCAGATTTTATCATCTCTCGGTAAGAGCTTCGCTCCAAACTAAAAATATTTGATTTTTACCTTGAATTTCTTCCACATTGAGAAGATCCGAAAAAATTGAGAATATGGAGAAAATATTTGGAAGAAATTCATGGAATTTAGATTTGAACTCTTAGAGTCACTCTTGGAAGCCATTATTTGAGTATTTGAAGTGTATTTTGGAATTTTTTTCATAATTTTGATTTGATTGACATGGCTCCACGACAAAAGAGGTAACTTGAGTTTAAAAGTCTCGCTTCGTCAATGCAAATGCTCAGTCGAGATTTACTTCAGTATTTGAAGGGAAGAAATGTATACAAGATCGTGTTTTTGAGAGTTGGAGAGGAGAAGTTGAAAGAGTTATTACCAAACGGAGGTGAGAAAACTTCTGTTATACCACCAATAAGGCTGCTGTGAATATTGTGAAAGAATTTTATGTCAATGCGTTCTATTCTGAGGACGGAACCATTCGAGTAAAGGGTTTTACTGTTGAGCTTAGTGCCGCCCGCATTAACTCATTTTATGAAGTCCCAGACTCCTATAGCTGCAATTATGAAATCTTCAGTACAATGGGAGGCCCACTGAACGATGTCATCAACTTTCTCACAGATGGGAAAGGGACATGGAAGATAAAGTAACGAGAAAGGGTAAATTTTTTTGCTTCCATGTTGAATGCCACATCTAAAGTGTGGCACTATTTTATTTCCTTTACTCTGTTACCTAACTATCACCATAGTGAGGTAACAAGAAATAGAGCTATTCTGAATTTTTATATTTAGAATAATCGAACTATAAATATGGGGAGAATTATTTATAAGAATATATTGACCACGACAAAGAGTGAATCAAGTGGAGGCCTGGGACATCCTGGCCTCATTTACGTGGGACTCCAAGTTGAGGAAAGAAGAGGGGAGGATTTCAACTGGAAGTAGAAGTCAAGAACCTTCTACTCGTAGAGATATCCCCTCTACTAGTTATGACCTTCCACCTTCTAGTTCCCCTACCCTGACTAATTTGATGAATGATTTGACCTTACAGTGAAAGAGTATAGAATTAATAAATGAAAGAATTTGGGGATTAGAACGTATACATGATTATGATAGTGAGTACCTACAGAGGCATTCTGACTTTGAGATATCTTACTACGAAGCTCAGGCCCAACACTACAGAGGTGAGCCTGATGTTACTTTTTCTGAATTCCCCCGTTATACTCAGTATCAGCCCAATCTACCTGCTGACCAGGGAGACGAGAATATAGTATGGGATTTTGATATATGATAGTAATTGATGTACTTTTATTTTTGTAGTTTTTTAATAGAGATAGATGTTTGTTTGTTTGTATTTTCATTTTTATTTTTATGTTGCAATTGGATAATTTTTAATTGTTGTTGTAAATGTTTAGTGTGGCAGTTGAAATTTGCATGTGTAGTTATAATAGATGTTGATTAGTACTTTGTAAAATTGTAATGTGATGTGATTTTTATTTGCATTTTAATAT
>NW_018241830.1:6429-7498 GCF_001263595.1 Phalaenopsis equestris
TCCTATCATCTGAATATTCTAAGTGACTTAATATTACAACATATAGTCATTCTTGAAATGAATAGAAGACTAGAACTCTTAAACTTGATGACTAGATAATCTTGTAGCTATAGAGTTAATTTAATTACTTGAATTATTTCTGAAAATCTCACTATGATATTTATCTAAATCAAACTTATAGAATTTCTGAATTAAAACTTTACTACAATAGATAATAACTTTTATAATGTACTAAAATTATTTGGGACAAGTAATAGTTAAGTTTGGGGGATTTTGACCAAAGAAAAATATGTTGAGATTTTCATACTTATTTTGTACTAATATTGATGATATTGCATTTTAAAGAAGGGTATTTTTGATGTTTTATTGCAGATATGTTGAATTATGGTCATTGGAGCAAAAAGATGCAAAAAGGAGCGAATTTGGAGCAAAAAGGTGAAGATTTGAAGTAGGGCGCCGACGGCGAGCCCAACGGCGCCGACAGCGGGTTTTTCCTGGGCGGCCCCCCCAGCGGGTTTTTCCTGAGAGTCCAAATTCAAATATTCTAGAAGGCCGTCAATGGCTCCATCGAGGCCGCCGACTGTGAGAACTGCGATTCTCTTAACAGGTGCATTGAATGTGGACGATTTTTGAATGGACGCTAAGGCAACACTTGGAAAACTCTTCTACAACTTTAAGAGAAACATCTGGGCTGGAAAAAAAAAGAGTGGAGAGCCCCGTGGTGGTGTTCGCTGAGTTTTTATTTTTTGTAGAGTGTAGAGAGTTTAATTTAGGCTTAATATTGTGTAACTGTGAGGAATTCTTCGAGAAACTTGTAGAGTCGAGGGAAAGTGAGAGATTTCTTCCTCCTTGCCGCTTCAAAGAAGAATTCTGTGTGCTGTGAAGAAAGGAAGAGAAGAAAGGAAGAGGAAGAAAGGAAGAGATTCAGAGGAACTTCGAGCAGTTTGCTTATGGAGGACTTAGAGATAAGTGGTAATTACTTATTGACGTTTGTATGACTTTGCTTTTGTATATAAGTTCTAAGTTTTGTCGTATCTTTTCCATGTGTTCTGAGTAGTTTTCTCTGTCT
>NW_018241830.1:7599-8221 GCF_001263595.1 Phalaenopsis equestris
TTAATTTACTTTCAATCTGGCCAATTGATTTGTTAAAATATGTTGAGTTTTACAACTAAAGTGAAGATTATATCCAAGATTTAGAGAGGTCAAAGTCCTTGAAAGTAGGGTGCAAATAAATAGGGAAATAAAATTATCGGGCGTAGAATTCCAGATTTTAGAGTAACAAACTAAAATCCTAAATTCAGTCATATCGTTTGGGTGCTGAAGTGTAGATGTTAGCCCTTAGACGAAGGGAAGATGGGAGCTCTGAAGTGAGAGCCGACATCCTCCCAGCCTAGCCGTGGATTCAGTAACCAAGCATAGGATTAGTCAATGTTCTTTATGCCTGGACCAAAGGGTAAAGAATATGTATGCTCCTATTTGACACAACACAATTTGAACTAATTCACTTTATCCATTCACTTTAATTTCTTGACAAAGAGAAGGATGTTTTCTTATATATTGAATTTCACATTAGAAACTTTATTAGTAGAATTAATTAAGTAAGAGTTTGTTAAAATTACATATTTATTTCAATTGCCTATTAGTGACAAATAAGCAATTTGAATTATATTGTTGTGATTAAGTATTGATTTTCTAAATCCTAGTTCGTAGCCTCTAGTATTACTCCCTGTGGGAT
>NW_018241830.1:8536-9187 GCF_001263595.1 Phalaenopsis equestris
AAAACTTATCTCAAGTTCTCCACCAAACTCTTGAAGTTCCTTTGAATCTCTTCTCTTTACAATCACTCAAAATAAAATAATAAAAGGACAAAATAAAAGTAAAAGTGGTGCCTGAAAATCTCTCCGAACTAACACCCCAAATGAGAACTTTCAAAACTTTCCAATACTTTCATGACTCTTTTCAAAGTCCTATCTTCTTTCTTTTATAGTTTTCCAAGAGGTGCCTTGGAAACTCTTCAAAATATGTCTAGATTCGATGTATTTCCCTAAGTGATGCATCCTTTCGTGATAATTTTCGTCCATGGTGGTTATAACCACCTATTAAGTTAATGGGTGCCTCAAAAATCTCTTTAAAATTTGTAGAAACCGACTTTACTCATCTAGTAATTGTCACTGGTGCTTAAGCACAGGACATCTGGCTCTTAGGCGTGGTCTTCTCTGTTTAACCGGCGGTTAAGCGCTGGATCTGACGCTTAGGCGTCAAAACTCATTTTCACATTTTTCACCTTTTTTCTCCAAATTTGATCATTTTTCACTCCTTTAAGAATTTTTCACCCTTTTTTACATGTATCTACAAGAAAAACACAAAAATACCTTCCATTAAAGTGCAATATCTCAAAAATAGGTATAAAAATATGTCTAAAAATACTA
>NW_018241830.1:9619-11512 GCF_001263595.1 Phalaenopsis equestris
ATTAGGCATCTCCTCAAGCTTCTCCCCACATATTTTCTTTTCTTTTATTTTTCTTTTCTTTTTTTTTTTTTTCTTTTCTTTTTCTTTTTTAAGCAGGGATTACTATATCTGGATAGACCTTTAATGATTTTGAATTCTGCTTCTCCTTTCCTAAAGTAAAGTCTTGATATAAAACTTTTACTTATAAATATAATCATAGTTTTGAAAATCATTTTAATAAAAGAAATTTAAATATTAAAAATAAAAGTCTACATTATCTAAATTTTTTAAAAATACAATTTTTCTTACTAAAGATAGTCACTTAAATTAATTATTTTCTATACTAAAAATTTGTAACTTAAAGTTTTTCTTCATTACTTAAAAATTTAAACTAAATTTTCTTACTCATTTCTAAAATCAAATTTTACTTCCTAATATAACTTCATATACATAATCAATTTTTCTTTTAAAATCAAATTCACTTGTAGTACATTTGAGAACAAATAAAATTCCAGTTTTGAAAATATTTTTCATCCCCCCAAACTTAAATTTTTAACAGATTAAACAATTTAGCATTATATATATAAGTAAGAATAAAAATTTAAAAATAACATGCTAACAGGAATTTTAAACCCTAATGATACAAGTATAAAACTAAAAACAGGAGTAAAATTAATTTTTGATCAAATTTCCTATATTTTCATTTTACTTTAACATGTAGAGATTCAAATAGTCTTCTAAACAGTGGGTATAAACATAAAAACAATCATACACACTACTGACATCACAATCTTAACATAAAGACAAACTTGCAAACATGATAAAAGAAAAATAAAGGGTAGCAGTTTCTGATTTTCAAGTTTAAGATCTAGGCTGGTAAGATTTTCTACTTTATAACATATGTGAAATTAAGTTAAGTTCTAAACTAACTAAATCATAGTAATAAACACAAAACAATAGTTACTACCCTAAAATTTAAAAATCAAATATTAACTACCAAAAACATCATAATAATAATAAAACATAAAAGTCTAAAACACAACGTAGTCCAAAACAACACACAGATGCAAATGTAGCAAGCTCAAACCACATAGTTCATATCATATTACAATCATAAAATGAATCTCTCAGCTCTACTCTTCATCCTCAGAATCACCGCTGTACCATTTTTCTGTAGGCTCATAATAAGGATATGGAGGAAATTGCACTCCTGGTTCACCTCTAATCTGGCTCTCCAAAGATGAGTGGAATTTCTCTTCATAATAACTTTTCCTTCTATTACAACTTTTAGTATGATCTGCAAAATACTCTAAATTTTGTACCTTATCAGCGATAAAATTGATATTATCCATCAACTTCTGTAATAACTCATCCCGAGTCATCCCGAGTCTTAGTAGAATAGTAGACTCACCTCAATATGTAGAAGCATCTGAAGTAGATGGTCTAGATGAAGAAGAAGCAGCAGAGGTAGATGCAGTAGAAGTTTCCATTCCATAGCTCCTGGAAAATCCTCCTCTTCAGCGAAAAATCGAATGCTCATAATAAGTCTTCACATTCACCTTCATGATGGGCTTTAAAGGTAACAGAACTTCCTCCCAACTATCATACTTTAATCCAACCTGCTCGCATAAAGAAAATGTCAAGGAAGCAAATCTCATACCTGCAGTAGTAGCAGCAGCAGCGTGATATAAAGAACAGGGGCTAATTTAAATATTGAATAGTTCTGAAGACCGGCTAGGCAGGGCTGATAACAGCTCTCACTCTAGAGGTCCCTTGATCTCTACCTAGGGGCTAGCATCTCGTATTAGAACCTAAAACAATAAACCAAGTTGGGGGCTTTAACCTGTCACTTTAAAGTCCTCTAACTCTACACCCATCAATGAATATTTCCCCATTTATTTGCATTTATTTGCA
>NW_018241830.1:11526-13177 GCF_001263595.1 Phalaenopsis equestris
ATATGAAACTCAATCATATGAACTACATTCTCATTCATACAACCTCATGTGATTCTTTCCAATAGTTGACTGAGACAATACACGCTCGGTTCTTACATTTTCTCACAACAAATTTTAACATTTGGATTGGCCAAATCAAGAAGTAAATGAAGTGCATGGATTTAAATCATCACAACTTCTTCCAACATTAAAGATCAATACTCTCCGCAACTTTCATCCAACACTTAATTACTTATTATTTTAAGAAGAAAGATAAAGAAAACTACTCAGAATCCATGGAGAGAACAAAACCACACTTTAGTTTAACGAACAGATCATTATCAAACCAACAACAAATCTTGATTAAAACCAAACAAAAAGATAAAAACTTATCTCAAGTCCTCCACCAAACTCTTGAAGTTCCTTTGAATCTCTTCTTTTTTACAATCACTCAAAACAAAATAACAAAAAGGATAAAGTAAATAAAAAGTGGTTCCTGAAAATCTCTCCAAACTAACTCCCCATAGAAGAACTTTCAAAACTTGCCAATATTTTCAGGACTCTTTTCTAAGTCCTCTCTTCTTTATTTTATATTTTTCAAAGAGGTGCCTTGGGATCTCTTCAAATTGTGTCTTGATTCGATGTATTTGCCCAAGAGACGCATCCTTTCCTGATAATTTTCATTCATGGTGGTTACAGAACTCCTATAGGAATGTATTTGCCCAACGGGTGCCTCAAAAACCTCTTCGAATTTCGTAGAAACCAATTTTAGTCTTCTAGTAACTGCCACTGGTGCTTAAGTGTGGAGTCTCAGGGCTTAGGCGCGACCTTCTCTATTTAACCGGTACTTAAGCGTCGGATCTGGCGCTTAGGCGCCAAAACTCTTTTGTGCAATTTTTCACATTTTTGCTCTAAATTTGATCCTTTTTCACTCCTTTAAGCATTTTTTCCATTTTTACTTGTATCTGCAAGAAAAACACAAAAATACCTTCCATTAAAGCGCAATATATAAAAAATAAGTATTAAAATGTGTCTAAAAACACTATATATTTTAGGTGTATCACCCCTCAACTATATGCTAGAAGTTGAAATATTTGATGTTTTGGGATTAGATTTCATGGGATCATTTATACCATCTCTCAAAAATTCATATATTCTGTTAGTAGTGGACTATGTATCCAAATGGATAGAAGCTATTACTTTACCTCGATGTGATGCTCAAAGTGTTGAAAAATTTTTAAAAATGAATATATTTTGTAGATTTGGGATGCCAAGAGTTATCATTACTGATGGGGGAAGTCTTTCAGAAATGACATAATGGAGAAATTATTGAAGAAATATCATATAAATTATAGGATTGCTACTGCTTATCATCCTCAGAGAAGTGGTTTGATTGAATTATCCAATCGGGAAATTAAAAGAATTATGAAAAAATCTGTGAATCCAACAAAAATGGATTGGTCAGTCAAACTTGACTATGCTTTGTGGGATTACAGGACTGCATACAGAACTCCTATAGTAATGTCTCCATATAAGCTAATATTTGGAAAAGTTTGTCACTTACCAGTTGAACTTGAGCATAAGGCATATTAGGCGATTAAAGAGTTCAATTATAATTTGAAAGATGCTGGTGAGAAAAGATTGTTACAATTAAATGAGCTTGAAGAGATAA